>NC_091757.1:33628616-33808616 GCF_043380555.1 Nothobranchius furzeri | reverse complement strand
TGTGTGAGATTTATCTTTTATATTAATTAAAAATAAGAAAGCATAAATATTGAGGCATATTACCCTGTGATAGCATCAGATCTCCAAGTAAACAGCCATGACCTTAGAGGCAACATGCTTTTCCATTTTTCTAGAACTGAGTGTTTTGACAGGCGGCAGCAGCACACACTGTGTGAGGAGGGATGTGTGCACTCAGGAAAAGGTGTGTGGGAGTGTAAAAGGACACAAAAGCAAGTCAACGAGGGAGAATGGACCAAACAACGAGTTGCACATCCACTGCTCTCTCTGAAAAAACAAACATTTAATTTCCCTCCACATTCAGGTTACCTGTATGAGCAATTATGAGAAAAGACCACACGGTGCTTCCTAAACTGTCCATCCAGTAAATACCAGTAAGTCCCAGCATGCATTGCCAACAATGATGAGCAGAAAATGGGATGAGCAGCATTAGGAGGAGATAAATCCCCACATCTGAAGGATTATGGTTATTTTGACTAATGTAAAATGCTTTCCACATAAAAATGTAATTACATGGTGAATATTAAAGTCAGTCAAAGATCATCTTTCTGAAATCCTAACACTTGGTGTTAATTTATAGAACTTCCAGCTGCCTTTCAGACGGACATCAGCTTTCCTGTTGTGACTCAAACCTTCAGTCGTCTCATGTGATTCCTGCTCTGCAACTTATTAAATATTAAAACGTAAAAAGATTCCTCTTCGTAATATAAAAGTCACAAGTTATTTTCTATATTATAAAACCTGTGAAAGAGTGGGTTCTTGAATTTGACATAAAAATAAAACGAGACAACATTATTTAAATGATCAGGCTCATGGAAGTTAAGACTAAAGCTCTGTTCTGATGGTGCAAATCTTTGAAATTATGTTTCTGCACAAATAGAAAAAAGCACAGCATAGTTCCTTTAATTTTTAAGTATGTGAAAATGTTAAATTAGGTGTTGGTAGTCACACAAGGATGATAATTTTTTATTTCATATTTCTAGGACAGACTCTTCCTGTAGGTATGAAAAATTTCAGTGTTTCTAATCTCTGATCTTGTATGTTTCTTGTGAAAAAGGCTAATTAAAGGCCTTGAAGGAACACATATTTACTGGCTCGCCATGCAAGATCCTCTCAACTACTGCCACACCAAGTTTTAGCTGAAACATTCACGGATATGGAGCCATTTTTGTAATTACTGTCTTAAGTTCTGTTATCTTAGAACTGGGTCCTTTCCAAAAATGAAACAGTTGCAATTGCCCCAGGTATCATGAAAGGTAATCTGATTACTGATTATTTTTTTAAAGTATCCTAGACTGTTTGATTGTGAAAGTAACTGTGGCACAATAAAAGTAACTATATTAGTGACATTCAGCATCTTTCTGCTTAGACTACTGCCCCCTGAACCCAACCCCGAGAATGGATGAATGGATGGATGGATGGATGGATGGATGGATGGATGGTTAAATATTCAATTGTTGCTTTGTAAAAGTTTCACCAAAACTCAGACAAACATTCTTGAGCTATGTCAACAGCCAGACCGGGTTGATGACGAGCTTCTGCAGCCATCTTGTTTCCAGTTGCCTCTAAAAGTACCGTATATCTATTTTAAATGTATATCTAAGTTTATCTTCCTGAGAGTGTCATTAAAATGGATCCTGTTCTTAATGAAATATGCTGCAGACAATTAAACACACACACACACACACACACACACACACACACGCACGCACGCACACACGCGCGTGCACACACACACACACACACACACACACACACGTTTACACACACAGAGGCAAAAATGCTATCACCTGCCTTTGGTGGGTGATAAAGGCAGTCGGATGTGAAAGTACAGAGAGAAACAGACTCACAGGTGTTCAAATGTACAGGTGACAAGAACATTATCGTCAGCCTGCTGTGTGTGTGTGTGTGTGTGTGTGTATGTGTGTGCGTGCGTGCGCGCGTGTGTGTGTGTGTGTGTGTGTCTGTGTGGTAAACACAACTCCTTTTCCTGCCACATATTATTAATAGGGTTATATTTTCCTTTTTTTGGAAATAAATGAGCATTTCTTCAAATGTGGTTCCACAAATTGTGCTTAAACTCCATCTTTTATCTGTGACTGAGACATTTTTCAGTAGTTTAATTATTGGCGTATGAAGGTTCTTTCTTTTCCTCTCATTAATGACGATAAAGGCAGAAAAGGGACAAAAGTCAAAGCTTTTAATAGATTAGTTTGGAAAATTCAAAACAATGTTTACTTGAAGTGCAAAATTGATCTTAAATAAAGGGAATATATGTTCTCTGGAATGCATTTAACCCAGTTAATGAAGTTTACTCGTTATCGGCTTCATGTTTGGGTCAGCCACCCTGACATCAGTTTTAATTTATCTAGTCGGAGTTACAATCAGAGAAGGTGGTCTGGTGTCTATTATCATGCCATTCAGCATCCATGGGTGTTTCCTGGTAGACAGTGATGATAATAGAGGGTTGTCTTTCCTCCCTTGCTGCAGCATTGACCACTGAATGAATTATCCAGCTGACAGAGAGCAGCAGCACAGCTCAGGCCTAGGATGTTGTTAATATGCCAGTGAGAGTCTTCAGTGCGAGTCTGAAGCATGATGCAGCTGCCTGTCACCTAATTGGGAATCATTTAGCAGCAGCTTGACCCACATTCACCATGTTGCAAAGAGGGGACCACCTATGTGAATGCTTTCATTAGCAATCGCAAGCAAACAGCATGAATATTAAAATGAATTGCTGTGTACTGTCACTGACGTGCACATTGTTGCCCTTTCCCACTTCTGAACCAATCACTTCAGGGGGATCAGAGAGTTTGGGATTTTTCAGTGGAACACAAAATTAGAGAAATCTGAGTCTTCTCTGTAAAAGGAACAAAATCATAGCTTCTTTTGTACCTTATTTCTGTGTTTGTCTTCAAATTCCATTTTTGGTTCTTTTTTAAACACAAATAAGGTTTTTCTTTACCTTGCTAATGTTTCGTTTGCGGCTGCAAACATCCTCAGAGCAGTCCAGTGGTCGCCGTCGCCGTCTCCAGTCCAGTGGTCGACGCCTCCTTCAGTTCTGTGTCTCTCGTTGGCTCATTGTTTCCATGTCGGCGTGTTCCTACTCTGTTTGTCCGCGGGCAGCAGAGGATGTTGTTGCCCTCTGCTGCCCGCTCTCCCCTCTCCGATGATGCAGTCCCATGCACGATCCAATGAGTAAACCACATCGTCTCTGTTCATGGTCCCACATCCACGTCTCCTTATCTCTTTAGCTTCCTTTATCCATCTTTTGTATTTCTGTTGTTCGGTGTCTATGATCCTTGTGTTGTCCCAGTCCATTATATGGTTTTCTCTTGTGCAGTGATCTGTTACGGCCGATTTCTTTATTGTACTTTCTGCTTCTTCTTTTGCTGCTCTTGTGTGTCTTCAACTTGTTTCTCTCTCACACTCCTTTCTATGTTCAATTGTTCGTGTGTTGAGTTGGCGTCCGAGCGGGGCGCAGAGGGCGACAACGTCCTCTGCTGCCTGCGGATAAATGGAGTAGGAAGTGACGCCACCGTCAGCGTCAGCTCTGAGGATGTTTGCAGCCGCAAACAAAATGTCAGCAAGGTAAAGATAAACCTTATCTGTGTTTAACAAAGAACCAAAAATGGAATTTGAAGACAAACACAGAAAGAACGTACAAAGAAAAATACAGACAACAAGGAACAAAGGACTTCCACCGTTTGGAACGTTTACACCATCGACATATAAATACTGGACAATTAATTTCCATAGGCTCCAATATCACGTTTTTGAGGCCAAATGGGAGGTGGCCACCACCGCCATTTTGACCGTGTCACAGGTTCCGTCAAGCCCAGACAATTCCACAAAAGGGAAGAGAGGTGGAGCTGAGGGTGGGGCTGTAAGGCTGGGATCAACTGACGACACCTGGTAGAACTAGCTACAAGCTAACCTGTAGCTAACCCAAAGCTAATGCGGAGGTGGGAGCTAAGCTAACGGACGTAGCAACCTAGCTACAACCGGAGTTAACTGTGCACAACACCAGAGCTTCTGAGTCAGAGATACGTCAGGCGGACCGCTGGGTAAAACCGGGTGGAACACAGAGGTCTCCGAGACCTCCACAGAGGTCTCCGAGACCTCCACAAGCCGACAGCCGCACAGCAGACAAGCGCTGTTGCAATCTGAGATGGGCAGAGCTGCCGCTGGGGAGAACCGGGTGGAAAGGTTTCCATCCCAGAGCTCCACAAGCCAGCAGCCCGCGCAGCAGACAGAAGCCGCGATCAGACAGAGATGCGCGGGGCTGCGGGGAGGGGAGAAGCGGGTGGAAAACTTCGGTCTCCCGAGAGCTCCACAAGCCGATAGTGGGAACCCAGCTCCATCAACATGTTATATTTCAACCAATTTTCTAAAGTGCAGCATTATGTTAAATGCACTGGGGTTTACCCTATTACATTTAAATTTCATGGTTAAACAGTACATGTTACAATCTAAGCTCAGCTCGGCAGTGACCTAAAATACATAAATATAATTTTACTTACCGAAAAAATGAAGTAGAGACTCCTTGGATGCTCTATTAGTGCAATTAATGCCACAGCAAGTAATTTTGTCCAACAACTGCACAAAAAATATCCAAAAAAGAATACACAAACACAGAGACTCAATATCCCGGAACAGTTTCCAGGCCAGACCAAGGCTCTACTGAGGCCTTTCCACGGAGCTAGCTCTGTGGTCACGTGGGTCTGAGGCGGCGGTCACGTGGGCCTGATGCTCATTAATTATACAGAATTTTAGGCTTTTAATACACTTAAACAGAAGAGTGAGAAAAAAATTCACCCCCCTCAGAGTTGTCATGAGTGTAAACTAGATAATTTAAACCAAAAACATGTTTTGGTACCAGGATGTAAACATGTTTATTTCTGCTGTGAAATTGGTATTTTTAACATGGGAGTCAATCAGGATTTGCTCGCTTCTGACACCAGCCCCCAGCGGATGAGGGTGGAACTGCAATTTTTGGTACTTCCGGGTTGGCCTCAATTTTTGAGCCGCATTGTTGGGGTTTGGTTTACACCAAAAACGCACATGTCTAAGGAACCACCTTCGTTTCTGTTTAAGATGCCAGGACGAAAACATCACACCAATAAGCCTACAGCTGAAAACACCGATCTGGACCAAGACAGCACAGAACATAATGGAAAGAACACAGAAAGCACTACTCAAAGACAGGTTAAGAAATGTCACAACCAAACAGAAGCAAGTGGAAAATGAACTGGAAAGAACACACCTGGACTTAAAAAGGAATTACAAACGAAAAAAACAGAGGAACAAATTAAAGGACACATGATGGAACAACAGGAAAAATAGTTCACAAAAGTAAAATAAAGACACATAAAGAAGTTAAACAAACTCATCAACAAGAAAAAGAGAAAAGAAAAACAAGATAACACCACACAAAGCTCCTGGGTATATAACCTTTCACAATACGAACTAACAGAAGCAGAAGAAAGCATATTAAAAAAGGTTTAAACTTTGCAGTAACACCAAAGAAAATACCATATGATGAATTTATTGTAGCAACAGAACTAGCATGTCAACAGGTTGTCACACCCTGTCCTGTCTCCCCATTCTGTTCAGTCATGTGTCTTTGTTAATTGCTCCGACCTGCCTCTCATTTTCCAATCACCCAAGCTTCCAGCCCTCATGTATTTAAACCCCTTCAGTTCTGTGTCTCTTGTTGGCTCATTGTTTCCATGTCGGCATGTTCCTTATTAAAAGACTTTACATGTCCTGGTTTGTCTGCCTGCCTGATTCCTCCCCAGCGTGTGGATCCTCACCTCCGCTCCACTCCAGCGCGCCTGACAGAATGAGCCAACCCACAGAAGGATCCAGCGGGGAGGTTATCCCTTGGGAGTACCTGCTCCAGTTTCTCGCCGCGGACCACCAGCCGGCTCCTCTTCCTCTGGCATCGCCTCGCCGCGGACACCGCCGCTGAGCCCGGGCCTCAGCGATCCTCTCCACCCTCCCGGAGCCGGATGGAGACTTGGACAGGGAGGCGCAGATGGACCGCTCCTGCTATGTGGGCACCAGACTGGCTGTGTGCTCCCCCGGAGTTGGCCCATGGCGTTGGGAAGGATGCCGGGCTCCACCGTCACCCCTTGTCCCAGGACGGAGCCGCAAGCTCGTCGCTGCGCGTCAGCTTGGACCCGCCCCCAGTCAGACCAGCAGTCCCGTCTCCTGTCCAATCAGCGCCTCCGTCATCTGCAGGCGGAGGAACCACGCCTACAGCCCAGCTGACAGAGCTCGCCGGTCTCCAGGCGGAGCTTTGCCGGATCTGTCAGCTCGTCAGCATCCAGGAGTTCCAGCTGGACACCCTATTCTTCCCGAATCAGCAGGAGAAGGTTTTGGTCCAGTCAGCAGCTCCCTCGTCTCAGGGCCAAAGGATTGAGCCTGCAGTCCACCCAGCAGAGCTAGCCGGTCTCCGAGCTGAGCTGGCCCAACTGCATCCGAGCCTCAGTCTCCAGGAGCTCCAGCTGGACAATCTATCCTCCCTGCTCTCCCAGTTACCGGCACCACCAGTTCAGTCAGCTCCAGTTTCAGCGGTGAACCAAGAGGCTTTTCCCCCGGGCCGACCTGTCCAGATGTCAGAGCCCAGTCCGGCGGCTCCAGCCAAGGAAGCGGTCCCGTCTGTCACACCCTGTCCTGTCTCCCCATTCTGTTCAGTCATGTGTCTTTGTTAATTGCTCCCACCTGCCTCTCGTTTTCCAATCACCCAAGCTCCCAGCCCTCATGTATTTAAACCCCTTCAGTTCTGTATCTCTTGTTGGCTCATTGTTTCCATGTCGGCGTGTTCCTTATTAAAAGACTTTACCTGTCCCGGTTTGTCTGCCTGCCTGATTCCTCCCCAGCGTGTGGATCCTCACCTCCACTCCACTCACCAGCGTGCCTGACATAGGTCACGGATGAGGGAAAGAAAGCAGAACTCAGAAATAATGAAGTTGGGATATTAAAGAACAGCCAAATTCAACACAGCAATATTACAAAAGAAGAACAATCAGCCATGACAGCATTATCCAAAAATTAACTGATAATTATTCTTCTGGCAGACAAAGGAAGAACCACAGTGGTAATGGACAAAGAAAACTATAAGCAACAGATGAAACAGATGTTGGAGGACTTACAAAATACTTAAAAAAGACCCAAAAGAAAACATTAAGAAAAACATGGAAAATTACTGAAGCCACTACAAGAAAAAGGCAAAATAACAGAAAAAAGTGTACAAACACTGGATTCCTACATCAAACATAATACCAAGAATCTATGGAACACCGAAAATACACAAACAAAACACCCCACTTAGACCAGTAGTAGACAGCATAGGTACACCAACATACAACATGGCAAGAGAAGTCAGCAAAATCATCAGCCCGTTATTAGGTAACACAGATCAACACTGCAAAAATAGAATAAAACTGACAAAAGAACTAAAAAAGATTACAAAAGAAGACAACGACATACTCATCTCACATGACGTCACATCCCTGTTCAAAAAAACACCAACCCAAAAAAACCATAGACATAGTAGTTAACAGAGTCCCGTTAACCCGTCATCAGCCACCCTGTGAGAGTTTTTCATGGAAGACCTAGAACAAAAAGCCATAGCCACTGCCCCCCCCCCCCCCCCCCCCCAAACTGCAAAATAAAATTATGGAAACGCTACGTAGACGACGTACTGGAAATCATACCAAAAGGACAAACAGAAACACTAACACAACACTTAAATAACATTGATGACACAGACAACATAAAGATATGAGTCAGAAACAGAAGGCAGTATAGCATTTATGGACATGAAAATAACCAGGCAGACTGTCGGGACCCTAAACATAAACACATAGGAAACTAACACACACAGACAAATACTTATTATGGACATCCGAACACCCCACCATACACAAAATGTCAGTAATCAGAACATTATATCACAGAGCAAACATGGTAACAGAAGAAAGAGACCGTAAACAAGAGGACAAACACATACAACACGCTTTAAAGACCTGCGGATACCTGAAATGGGCAATAAACAAAGGAAAACAACAAACAACAACAGAAAGAAAAGTACAGTACAGTAGTACATAGAAAGGAGTGTGAAGGAAAAACAAGTAGAAAACACACAAGAGCAGCAAAAGTAGAAGCAGAAAGTTCAATAAAGAAATCGGCCGTAACAGATCACTGCACAAGAGAAAACCATGTAATGGACTGGGACAACACAAGGATCATAAACAACAACAGAAATACAAAAGATGGATAAAGGAAGCTATAGAAATAAGGAGACGTGGATGTGGGACCATGAACAGAGACAATGGGGTTTACTCATTGGATCGTGCATGGGACTGCATCATCGGAGAGGGGAGAGCGGGCAGCAGAGGGCGACAATGTCCTCTGCTGCCCGCAAATAAACGGAGTAGGAAGTGACGCCACCATCAGCGTCAGCTCTGAGGATGTTTGCAGCTGCAAATGAAACATCAGCAAGGTAAAGAAAAACCTTATTTGTGTTTTAAAAAGAACCAAAAATAGAATCATAGCTTATTTGTTAGATAATTGACACAAAAGTATTCTCTACAAATTAACACTTGATTGCAAACAGCAGAAAAAGTTTTTCCTCCTTTAATCCATAAAAAATTGTAAATGGAGTCTGTTGATTTAAATGTATCACACCCTTACTTCTGCTTTTTTTTCAAAGCTGAATAATAAGCAGTCTTGCCAGAAGCTCTCTAACATCACTGGTGTAGTGCAGAAAATATGCAGATCCACTCTGTCAGTGCTGACTTTAACCCCTTTAACGCCTTCATATGTGCATCGTGGTACATTCCCCTAATGCCATTAGTTATTTATTCATTTCAAAACAGTTCTTTTGCTAGGAAATGTTTTTATTTGCTTAATAAAGTGAAGTCGTGAGTCTTGGTTTGAGAGTCAGGTTAAGACAGAGGTCACGCTGCATACATTTCATGAGTTGCATTATGAGGAAGGGTGAATGAACCATCCAAGCAAAAACAGACAATCAGCCTCATGGTGCAAAAAATCAGCTGTTCCTCATAGTGATGGGAATTTCAGCTCTTTTTAGAGAGCCGGTTCTTTTGCCTCAGCTCACCAAAAAGAGCCGGCTCTTTCGGCTCCCAAGTGACTCCTCAGATTTTCTGTTGCGTAGAGTACATTATAACCAAAATAATGCAAAACTAAATGTAAAATTATTTACTAATGTAAAAAAATGCAATATATCAAATATTTATCATTTCTATGGATTTAATAACTGAACACTTTAAGAAATCTCCACTTTCCGACTGCAGGCGCTCATTTTCTCACCGTCTTCGTCGCACTCTCCTCTCTCTCTCGCTCACCTTTTTCCTCTTCCTCATTCCCTTTTGTCTCCCTCCACCCGCATGTGCTCTGCTGTGTGTCTGAGTCTGATCCTCCCTCTTCCCCGCCCCTACTGCTCTGTGTGGACAGTCTGGACACGCAGTTACACATGGTGACCAATCGCCTGTAGCCGTCATGTGCCAGCGTGAGTACTCCTCTCATTTTCCCATCTTTGAGTTGTGTGTTTCAGGAGAGGGAGGCTCCAGCTGCAGCAGATTTGCAATCAGCGGTTCTGGCTACAAAAGGAGGATGAAGAACACTCCTTGATGCCGGATGGTTACTACAGCTTGGTAGTTTCCTGCCCTCTTGTGACTCTTGGATTTTGTGCTCTAGTGTTTCTAGGATTTTTTGTGAACCTTTGGAACTTTTCCCTGTGCTTACCCGTTACCAGGTTTTGGAACGTTTTTGGACTTCTGTGACTTCTCTGGATTACGTCTCTGGTTTACTGCAACTCCTCTGGATTATGTTTCTGGTTTACTGCGACTCCTCTGGATTACGTCTTTGGATTTCTGCGACTCCTCGTGTTTACTCACCTGTGCCCCATAGGATTTCTGGACGCAGCTCTCACCGTTCTCCATTCCTCCCGGCCGGCCCGCTCTCCTCACGCTCCCTCTCCTGGACACCCCACTTTGATTCACCCCGGCACCCAACCTACCCTCCCTCATTCCTATGCTCCCCTACTCCCAGTAAGTCTATTCTCTGCACTCACCAAGTTTAGACTTACCTTCCTGGACTCACCTGCATCTGCTCCCCCCTCCTCAGATGCTGCGCTCCCGTTCTCGATCTCCATTGGGCTTTTCCAGTGCACCTTCAGTTCTCGTTTTAAAATAAAGATTCTTTTTTTTTACCATAAGATCTGTGAGTGTGTAATTCTGCATGTCTTGGGTGAAACGCATTCCCCAAACCATGTCAGTAGCTTTCACCAAAGCAGGGGGGGGGGCTCCCAATGACGAGCCGGCTCCTGTTGTTCACTTCAAAGATCCGGCTCTTAGAGCCAGTTCATTCACGACCGAGACATCACTAGTTCCTCAGAACTAGAGTGCAAGGACCTATTTGGGAAAATAAATAATTTAGAAGGAATTGATTCAGTTTTGCATTCGATCCTTTAAACACCCATTTGCGAAAACTGTGAGCGCAGATATGCATCTACCTTATGGAGTGGGTTTATTTCAAAGCGGCTGCACTCTGAGATGGACAAATGTCACTGGGTCAGCTGAAGTTGATCTCTCTTTTTTTAAGAAACACATTTATGTTTAAGCAGACTGAGCTGTGACTGAACTAAATTTACAAGTTTCCAAAAAGTCTTGAAATGTTTGCAACAGCTCACAGTCTCTTTGTACACATTTTTGTTCAGCTGGAAATTAGAACTTGTTCAACATGTTTACTTTACAAACTTCATAATTGTTCCAGATAATCTTCATTGTCTCAAAACTTCTTATTCATCCATCCATTCAAAACGTCTCATTTATTAGTTTTACACCTTATCTCTAATAGTTCACACAGACATGCTTTATTTTTCACAAATATTACTCTGACTGTGTGTGTGTGTGTGTGTGTGTGTGTGTGTGTGTGTGTCTAGCACTGCTCTCTATCCTATGTTTGGCAAGTTAAGGTTCAAAGTAATGATGATGAAACATTTATTGCCAGAAGATGAATGGAGAATTGTTCAGAATTAAGTTAGAAAACATCTATTGGAGAAGTTTATTATATGTTTGTGACTGCAGACTGCGGTTCTGCCCCAGGCTGTTTGCACATCTACTAATGATGTAAAGAAGAATCAAATCTACTGACTTGTAGAGTTCAAGTTCAATTTTCATATGTGGAAGAACAAAGAACGAGTTGCTTTTCTTCTTTCATCTCTTACTTTTTAATGTTTACTTTATAAAGTTAACCAGAGGCATTGTCTGATTAACACAACAGAACTATTGCAAGCTTGTTTTATTTTAGCAAACCACATAATTAAATAAAAAGTAAACAATAAACCTGCTTTTATGACACTGCTACTAAACAAAAAGTAGTTTTGCCTCTGACTTGAAACCATTTCTTCTGCTTATTTGACTTTTGTATTCTGGACATAAATTAGCTGACATATTTTTTATTTAGTCTCAACAAAAAGCTTTAGATATGAAATGTCTTGAGGCTCCACACAGAACGACTTCATTATAATGAAATTATCAGAAAGTATTGCATGTACAGCTGCAGTTGACTGACTTATATTGTCAACCCACAACAAGATGGCTGCCAGAGCTAAAAGATCTTGGCTAACACTGAAAAAAGCTAAAACTCTCCAGGGCCTGTATGTGCTGTGGCACAGTGTTAAAAGATCAAATGTAAGATCTAGAAACATAGCATAATTTCCCTCTGGGACTAATAAAGTATCTTTTGAATTCAATTGAACTGAACTGAACAAAGAAATGCAGCTTTATTTATATAGCACATTTCATTCAGAGGCATTTCAATGTGCTTTCCATTAGCAAGAACATTAGTGAGTCGTGGAGGATGGCTGCTTATACTGAGCCAGGATTCTCTGGAGGTTTCTTCCTGTTAAAAGGGAGTTTTCCTCTCCACTGTCGCTGCATGCTTGCTTAGTATGAGGATTGCTGTAAAGTCACTGACACTAAACAGTGACTTGATGCAATTTGCTGGGTTCCTTATATAGGAAACATTATTTCTGATTGGCTTAATGAACTGTGAATTGGAATGTTTATTATGTGAAGTGCCTTGAGACGACTCTTGTCGTGATTTGGCGCTATATAAATAAAATTGAATTGAATTGAATTAAAATCAATGTGACAGCACAATAGAATACAATTTAAAAATTAAAAAGACAAGGGTGAGCAAATACAGTGCAGAAGGTGCAGCAAAAGAACAGCCATTCAAAGGCTGATGAAAACATGAAGGTTTCCAATTTGGGTCGCATTTGAGGTCATGAGGAAGCCGATTCCATCTATATGCAGCATAGTAGCTAAAAGCAGCCTCACCCGGTTTGGTTCTGACCCGAGTTCTACCAGCTGGCTCTTTCCTAATGATCTCAGAGCCCTGCTGGGTGTTTATAGGCTACAGGAAGGAGATCCAACATGTATTCTGGCCTCACACCATTGAGTGATTTATGGACTAGTAGAGGCACTATGAAATCAATCCTAGTTTACTAGTAACCAGCGTAGAGATTTAAGAACAGGAGTGATGTGCTCGGCTCTCTTGGTTCTTGTTAAGACTCTAGCAGCAGCATTCTTAATAAGCTGCAGTTGCTTCACAGCTTTTTTGGGAGAACAAGTCAAAAGACCATTGCAGAAGTCCAGCCTGCTGGAGATGAACGCATGAATGAGTTTCTTTAGGTTTTGTCTGGAGCTATTTGTTGAAGATGATAAAAGCTGATCCAGGCATAACCTTGAGGTGACCAGTGAAGCTCAGGTCTGAAGCAATAATAACACCAAGATTTCTAAGCAGGGTCTTATGGAGCCAAGTTGATCAACAACCTCCATCCTATCCTTTCTTGTATTAAAAGACCAGAAGATCACACGTAACATTATTTTTGGATTTAGCCTGAATTCCCAACATGAGGCAGCAGGTGATAAGGAATTTCTATCCTCAAAATAATTCCGCTGTGTGTTATTAAAACTCCTCTGATCTCACTTATTGTTTATTTTCCAGTCCTGTTGTAGTGATGTTTTCATTTCAAACACCAAATAATTTCCTTAAGAAAATTCCTCAGCTCTATAAACATTGCTGTGGATCATTACTGTCATTAATAATGAATTAATTTAGCTGAGAGAAGAATAAAAGACAAAATTAGTTAATAACCAGAGGGGAAAAAACTACCGTTAAAACATTAACAAGTTGTTTCTATGGGTACCAAGTTTTATTCAGAGCTTTTCTCTCTGTTAAAATTCACTGCCGAGTAAATAGGTCAAACTTTAGTTTAAAGAGAGTAAAGACACGATCTGGTTGTTGCCAGATGCCCACTTCATTACTTTGGAGGGTAGCCAGTGACTCACTGAACAACCATTTATCCAAAGGAAACAACGCTTTTCTTAAATGGCTTTTATGATGAAGAGATTTGAATCTGTTTTATCTACTCGTGCGTTCTAAAAACTAGGTTGGAAACGGATTTTCCAAACCAGTCAATCAGAGGAAAGGCGGTGATTGTGTCACCTGTAAAATCCAACAGCACGGCGCATTAAGCTGAGCAGATCTGCTGGCTGATATCCAGGCTATGCTAGCCAGTGACTCACCTCTTTAAGAGCTCTAAATGTAACAGCCAGCTTTCCCCCCAATATTCCTGATTAAACTTGAATGCTAACTCAGTTTTGTTTGCCAAAAAGGCTTTTATTCTTCTCATCTCAGCTAAGACCTGAAACTGATGCTGTTTCACTTTACTGCTTCTGAACCAGAGCACAAAGACTTGGAGGAAAAGATTATTGGTTCAAATGGAAGCTGTTTAAACAGCAGGCTATTGTTCTGATGACGTGGGCGGTGCATTTAAAAGACAGAGCAGTGTTAATCCCAATTTAATGTCTGTCAGCTGTTTGCAGACAACCTGCATCACACTTAAAGTGATAGATAATAATAATTCCTTTTACTTTGACTTTTATAGACCCTTGCTGAAAGATGTTAATAAGAAAAGGCAAATTTGTGAGAAAAAATTGTTGAAATTCAACAAAAGTCATCATCAATCAATCCATGTTCTTTTTTTATGTTTGAGGTCAGGTTTTAGATGTGATAGTTATGGGGAGAAACCCAGATATCCCTCCCCCACCTTTTCCTAAGGAATCCCAAAGCTTTCCCAGACCAGAGAGGATATTTCAGTCAGTTTTGCTTCTCCTCTAAGTTGAACATCTCAACTCCTTCATCACCTCACACTGTAAAAAAATGTGGATTTTACTGTAAAACGCCGGCAGCTGGGGTTTCCATAACAGTACTGTAAAATTACAGGAAATGTTTTGTTCTTTTATGGAAACAAGGTATTTTTATTGTTGTTTTTACAGGTAAAAACTGTATTGAAGTCAATATTTTACTGTAGAAAAAAAGTTTTACTTGAAGAAAAAACATTGTTTTACCACCAAATGAACATGAAAATAATCTATAATAAAATGTGTGCCACTAAAACAACATTTTTTCCACTAAAAACAAACGTGAAAGGGTTTCCTCATTACACACAAACACCTTTCATTGTTAACTGCTGTTAACTCATCCACTGCCTGCCTTTTTCTGGTCAGAAATCCTCTGACTGCCAGCGTTTTTGAGCATTTTAACTTATTTTTGAAGAGTCAGAACATTGCGGTCTATGATCACGTAAACACCAAAACTACCAAAATAAAGAGTAGACTCACTTCTTACATCAGGAAGAATCGGCGAGTTTCTAGCATTTTCCGGTTCACAAACCAGTTCTTCCGGTTTGTGCCTTTTGTAGCGGTGTCCCAAAACGATCTCCTGGATTTCTGCTTCCTTACCACGTAACATGTCACACACAGGTGAAGATCAGCTTTTGAGCCGTGATGTTTACTCTCAAGGTGCGGGAGCTAGCTCCCTGGCCCACCCCATTAAAAAACGACAATTCACACACACACAAACACACACACACACACTACTCTCACAGACATTGGCAGAACGCCACCCTACTTGCAAACAGTAAAGTACAATTATATGTTTTCCATTTGAGGAAACCATTGCCTTGCTCCACAGCTTCTTCACCCAGAAGTATGTGGCTTGACGATGCAAGAAAACATCATCTGCAAAGTGCAGAGAGGAGACCCTGAAGTCCCAGACTGAACACTCTCCTCTGTATGACTGCACTTTGGGATTCTGCTCATAAACACCAAAAACAGAGGAGACAAAAGGCCCTGGTGGAGTCCAACCCACTCTGAATGCGGATGCAGGTGTTGGCTGTAAAAGCGCCAGATAGCCCTTAAAGGTGGCACTACACACTCTTGCAGCACAAAACACAACATATGGAGAAAAACATTAGGACAACATTACACAGAAATTGGCCACTGAGTTAAGGACATGTTTTTGATGTCATGCAAAGTTTGTGCTAAAAGGATCGGTGAGACCAAATCAAGACATTGCGCACTGAGGGGACCAAAGAACAGCTCTAATAGTTCTGAGAGCCATTATTTTTGCAGGCTTGTGGTTAGTTGGTGTGCTGAACAAGGCTTAGTGACAGCTTAGTAACCTCAGCGCAGTGAAAGTTTAATCTGGACGAACTGTGACCTGTTTTCTTGTAACAACCCTTGTGAAACAGAAGCTCACAGCCAGGCAGATGTTGCTGCGTCTCTGTGTTTACCGAATCCACCTCATCGTATTCCCATCCAATGTCACAACTCAGGAGGAAACTGCTTTTTCACTCAGTCAGGCCAAACTGAATGAAAGGCATGACTGCATGCTAATAAAGATGGGGAGAAAAAGTCAAATACAGCTCATTATGTGTGGTCCTGCAATTGCAGTGACATACCTTTCTGCAAAGCACCGCAGTGAGCAATCATTCAAATACGTTCCACACAGATTACGTGAGCACTAATGAGTGGGCAGTGTTTTAGTGCCTGATAAGGCCCCAGAATCACAGGCTTTACACAGACTGGACTTCCTGATTGTATTTCATTTACTGACTTAATCCCTATTGCTGCTCAAAGTGACAGACTGGATGTGTCAGTGCTGAGTTGGGCTGCCAAAATATACAAAAGAGCAAAAGATGTTCAGTAAAGGTCATTAAAACGGCTCATTGTGTAAGTGTCAAATCCAAGTTTCCACCTCTTGCTGTCACATCTCACTTCTTTGCTGACAGTTTTTCAGTGTGATGATGATTTTAAAATGGTTTTTTTAACTCTTTTGACAAAAGAAAAAAATATACATCCATTTCAACAAATTCTCACAACGATTTATGAAAAGAGGCTTTACGGGCCTGATCCGGAGCACGTCAAATCACTGTTTCTCTTGTAGTTCTTCTTTACAACAAAAGCTGCAGATAATCTCCCACAGCTGCCAATAAAAAAAGGTGGTAAGCCTTACTTGAAATCAAACACCCAATGAAATAGAAATTAAAGTTTATGTCATGGTAAGAGTGAGTAGAAAATGTAATTCCAACTTCGTGAACTGCATGGCTGAGTGTGCACTTTATGTCAGCTGCATGGGAGACAGTTGAGCCGAGGTGCTGAAAAAGTAGAAACTGGCTAACGAGTCTGAGGAGGCGGCAATGAAAATAGGTGAAGGTTGTGAGACAGTGATTATTCTTGAACAGACGGACGTTCCTCCTCATCTCGTTATGGTTCTGATAACAGCACAAACCCAAGGAAATGTTGAAAGTTCCTGATATAGCAGCCCTTGTCTCACTTTGGTGTATCTGGCATTTGTTTCTGTGGTGGATAAAGTTGTGTAGCAGTAGGAAAATAACATCACAACATCACCTTTCTAGGTATCTCTTGCTGGATCGGAGTAACTCCAGAGGTAGAGCGGGTTGTCCGTCGATCGGAAGGTTGGAGGTTTGATCCCGGCTCCCGCCAGAGAATTCTGCCGTTGTGTCCTTGGACAAGACACTTAACCCACCGTGCTTACTCGTAGTGGTCGGAGGGACCAGTGACTCCAGTGTTCGGCAGGCCTTGCCTCTGTCAGTGCGCCCCAGGGCAGCTGTGGCTACATCGTAGCTCCTCCCCACCAGCGTGTGAATGTTTGGATGACTGTGTTGTGAAGCGCCTTGGAAGGCAGACCATTTACCATTTGCTGGTTAGCATATTTTTATTGGTCATGTTCTTTGATTTCATGACACCAACACAGCCACTTTAAAAGTTGCATGCACCTCACAGATCACAGGTAATTATGGGGTGGCACACCAGCACCCAAAACCATCACAGAAATTCAGTTGTATTGTTTTGGCTGTCAGACTTACAAAGGACAAACAAGAATGGAATACAGAATGAAGCTTGGCGGGATTGGTCACTGCTGCCGTTCTGATGGGCTTTTCTGATGTTCTGCATGGTTGTTCCCAAAGATCAAAGGTTCTCAACACAATAGAACTTTTTTTTAACTATTATTTTTTTGTAAAAGCATGATTCATTTCTTTGTGATTTAGGATATTCCTGCGTATGTAATAAAATAAGATAAGACACTTTTTTCAGATACTTTAAAAGGGGGGGGGGGGGGGGCTAAAACTTGTTATTGAAATATTTTACAGTTTATAACAACATTTTTATTAATCTTGTTGTTTATTATGAGAAGACTTACAGCGTTAACTGATCTACGGTGGTCCGTTTAGCAGTGATGAGCAAACAAAGCTGTTTATGGTCTAAACAACTCTGTTTATTTTGTGGTTCACCATTTGGATTTCAGTATAGGATTAAATGGAAATGTTAAATGGAGGAGGCGGGGGAAACTGTTGAGAAGGCAGAGGCTGTTAATGCTCTGCCAACAACTGCTGCACAGACAGAAAGAGGGCCGTTGGTTCATTTGCCTTCATTTAAATCAACGTTACTCCTTACATGTTTGACTTGTGCTGTAGCATAGATGGGGAGGCAAGCCTACACTGTAGCCCTCCTGACAATCTGTACGCCCCCTCACACACACACACACACACACACACACACACACACACACACACACACACACACACACACACACACACACACACACACACACACACACACACACACACACACACACACACCTTGATGCTTGTGCACTCAGAGGATTGTTGTTCATGAATTTTCATGAACTTTTAATGTTTATTTATTTGGCAGACGCTTTTATCCAAAGCGACTTACAATTTATAACCTATAGGGCATGTTGTGATCTGTGGGGGAAACCGGAGTACCCGGAGGAAACCCACGCATGCACGAGGAGAACACGCAACTCCACTCAGAAAGGCCGCAGCCGAGTTTCGAATCTGCAACCTTCGTGCTGCAAGGCAACAGTGCTAACCACTGCGCCACCATGCAGCTTCTGAAGAAGCGTACAAAGATCCGCTGCTGAATTAGACAGTCGTGTTTTGAACTAACTTAGGGGAATTAATTCAGTCACATTGTTCCTAAAAAAGAGTAACATCAAATTCAAGAGGGGCTTTAAACGTGAGTCAGAGCAGTGGTTATAAATCCTGACCAATCAGATGAAGAGTAAGCCATTTCTACATCAAATCAGCTTTATGTAAAGGTCTTTGTGATTCCATACAAATAATCACTACAACAAATAGTACTTTACAATGGATGTCCCTCAGGTACTTCCAGTATATTGTCATCCTTCTGAAGGAAAGATTAATATACATGATGAAAATTTGATGTGTGCTGGATTAACAGAAGTAGAAAACAAATGATAAAACACTAAAGAAAATCCAGAAGTTGCCTTTTACACATCCAAGTGCTGCTCATGTTTTGTTATTTTGTATGCAAATATCTTAGCATCAGAACTCACTCGTGTTTTTGTGTGAAAGCATGGATGTAACTATGTATATTAATACCATTATTGCATGGGCTATGAAGCATCTGTATTGTGTTTAATTGACATCATTCGGACCACACTGGCACATAAAATGAACACGGGTCTTTGAATCAGCGAAGTGCTTGTAATGTAATAAGCACTCTCTTCTAAATGGAGCCTTGACTCCATTTAAAAGAGGGCAGAAATATGTGTGCACTCTTGCTTAAGGCTTTCATCTTGCATATAAATCACTCCAGCTCAAAGTGGGTGTTTGAGCGGCACAGATTTCAGGTTCTGGGGCGCGATGCGGTTTCACTGGCCAAGTCTCCATTAATGACAGAGCTCTGCCTTGACAGCATGATGTAAATTAAGCCAATTCTTAATATTCTGAGAGCTGACAAATGTTGGCATGGAGGCTGTTCTGGCTGTTTTAAAGCTGTATATGTGACTCTTTTGCTTTTTTTCTCTATTTTCTGCTTTCTGTTCTGCCTAGATACCGCGGCACCTGGATCCCCTGACTCTGTACAGGTGTGAGCAGTCAGATCTGGATTACTGCCATGCTTACCTGTCACTGCATCACAACGTGGGCATGGAGCCCTCCACCCGGGCACCGGGAGGTTCGGGGCCAGCCTTGTACCACCCTTGCCTAATGGCTGCCCTCCCCTCTGAGCCTGTGCTGCCTTGCCCCCAGACTCACTCCCACCACCAGTGAGCTGTGTACACCATGAGGCTCTATCTCCAAACTCCTGTTTTTCTGCTGCACAGAATCACTGAACTGTTCAAAGGAAATAAAAGGTTGTGTGGGAGGAAACTGGGACTGGTGAAGAAGCAAAGGAGACAGCTAATCTACTGCAGAACATCCTGGATGCAGAGTATTAAAGATGAAGCTATTTTTTCAGTGTAAATAAAGGGTGCAGCAGTATTGATTAGTGAGTATTTGACCTGCACAACCCTAAATGTCCTCAATTAGCAAAGGAGGTCGAAAAGCAGCTTGTCTTTCCACAAATCTGCTTTCCTCTTGAAGCGTATTAAAGATAATAATTTAATGATTTTTAAAAAATCTCATTAAACACATTTCCTTACCTTCTCATAATCTCCTGCACAGGTAAAGCAATCAAATGATTAATGCCACAAACAGAGCAGGGAAACAATGTGATAAGAGGCTGAGCAGCACAGCAACCGACGGTGACCATGCTAACGGTCTCCTGCCGCTCTTTGTAACTAGAGGTCTCTGTCTCTGTGTGCTTGTGTGTGTGTGTGTGTGTGTGTGTGTGTGTGTGTGTGTGTGTGTGTGTGTGTGTCTGACTGCATTATTCATTTAGACAAATAAGCCACTCAGATGAAATGACCTAAAAACCTGGAGAAACAAGTCAGAATATAGCAGACAGTAAATGCCAACTTGTGCAGCCACCACAAACTGCTGGCACTAACTATGATTTTTATGGTGACTTACGATGTTGGATGTTGATCACATTTGGATTAGCTTAACCGAGCCAGAAATAAACACGAGACATATAAACGAAGAAGTTGCACTGCGATGGTAGGTATTTCCCTTTCATCACTCACTGGAATCACTCGTGTGGTTAAAGCTTTTTGATTTCATATCCATCATTAAACCGATAATCTGATTGTACACTCATATAGCTACACGTGTGCTTTTTACAAGATGTTACATTATAATCTATGGTAAATAAACTGTGATAAATGACCAGTAACAGTGAGTGCCATTCATCAAGATCAGTGGTATCAAACCAAACGACTGTCTGCTGTATTTAGACAAGTGAGTAGGTGGATGGAGCTAAGGAGCAATGCGCTGAAGGCGAGACTGTTAAACAACAATATGTCTTGTTTTTGCATTAGAACTGACCCTGATGATAACTTCACTTGCTTTTCTTCTCCTTCTGTGACTGTGTGTGACCATTATCTGATTTAATAAAGTGAACTGGACTCTGAACTTGAAGACTTTTATGTAACTTCTGGAGAAAACTGATTGTTTTAGATCTATGGATAGCAGTTCCTCCTTCAGATGCACAGTAAACCAGGTAAATGACGGAGGAGAATGTTCTTTTGCCTCATCAGCTGAGAATTTGATCTCAGTTAAAGCCGTTCAGAATATAGTTTCATACCAACTTTTAAGTATAAATGTGTATAAATTGTTACGAAATGTTTACCAAAATTCAAATGTTATTGTTAGATAAAAATATTTATAGTCTGTTCTAAATATGTAGAATTAAAGTTAGGTGGTTTTGAACTTCTTATTTAGCTGACATGCAAATTGGGATTGCCAGAATCTGAGATCCTTTGATGATGAGATCATGTGAATCTGTTTAAACATGGATGAATTATTAATGAGCAGGGAGAACCCACATGAACACAGTTAAACAATGCATGTTTAATGGACGGATGCAGACATAGCATCAAAGCATCTCCTAGATGCTACAAATGAAATCCCCCCCCCCCCCCCACACACACCAATTAAGGTAATCTATATTTGCAAGTTAAATGTTTAGTTGTAAATGATCACAATCTTAATTTTAGATTCATCTTTACATTGTATTCTTTATTATTAGTAATTATAAATTACAATTGTTTTTAATTATATTTATATGAATTATTATGTCATTTCCTAAATCTGGCAAAGATGAATAAATCTCACTTCCAAGCTAAAAGTAACTAAATCTGACTGGATGATAATCCAGTCTGCTCCCCATGGAAACAAATTAACAGGCTGTCAAATGTGACATTTCTTTTCAACATAAAAATTAAAGTCAAAAAATTGCATTCAACTGTTTTTATCTATCTATCTATCCACTGATTTGAGGCATTTCTTATTCTGCAATAGGATCATAGGGAACTGGTGTCTAACTCCAGCTGACATCTGGCAAGAGATGGGACACCATGGACATGTCCTCAGTCCATCACAGGGACACACGGAGGCAACAGTCATACACTCACTAACACCTAAAGAGGGTCTCCAGCTAACCTAAAATACAGGTTTTTAATGTTCAGCCCCTATCAACAGGATCAGATCTGACCTGAGAGCTTCTACATTATTACCACAGGAGTCATATTTTGAAGCAAAGGTCAAAAGGCTGTCCAAAGCCCAGACCCAGACCCAAATAAAGACTGAACCCGCTTGTCCATGCAGGGTTGTGTGTGTGTGTGTGTTTCTGTGTGTGTGTGTGTGTGTGTGGGGGGGGGGGGGGGGGGGGGGGGTTTGCACACACACTCACACCTAAGGACAATTTAGACAGACCAATTAACCTGACATGAATCCCTCTAACCTGCAGACCATCACCACTGGTTCCCCTCAGGCTTGTGCTCTCTCCCCTCTGCTCTTTTCCCTGTACACCAATGGCTGCACCTCCAACAGTGAGTCTGCCAAGCTTATCAAGTCTGTAGACGACACAACCGTCATCAGACTCCTGTCTGACTGAGATGAGTCTACAGAATGGAGGTGGAATGGCTAGTGTCCTGGTGCAGCCACAACAACCTGGTGCTAAACACCCAGAAGACAGTGAAGGTTGTTGTAGACTTTAGGAAGCACACAGCCCCCCTCCCCCCATAACCCTGTCTGACACTCCCATAACAATGGTGGACTCATGTCGCTTCCTGGGCACCACCATCACTCGAGACCTCAAGTGGGAGTCCACAATCATCTCCGTCATAAAAAAGGCCCAGCAGAGGATGTACTTCCTGAGACAGCTGAAGAAATTCAACCTGCCAGCACAGTCGATGAGGCAGTTCTACACCGCGATCATCGAGTCCATCCTCACCTCTTCAATCCTCGTGTGGTATGCTGGAGCTACCACCAGGGACATAAAGAGGCTGCAGCGTGTCGTACGCTGTGGCTGCAAACTCCCTTCCATACAGAACCTGTACACCTCTAGGACATTGAGGCATGCAGGTCAGATAACAGCTGACCCGTGTCACCCTGGACACAGCCTTTTTGATTTGCTCCCATCTGGTAGGAGGCTCAGATCCATTCGGATGAGAACCTCTCACCACAAGAGCAGTTTCTTCCCCTCTGCTGTTGGACTCATGAATGACAGTAGGTCTGCCCACTCCAGTCTCTTGGTTCCAGTCACATGACCCTGTGTTGTGTTTGTACCTGAACTGATCCGCTCTGATTAGTACCTACACTGCCTTGTATATAGCAGCCATTTCTCTATTGCCACTTTATATTATTATTTTTTCTATCATGATTATGTTGTTACTCCCTATATTTTCTTATCTCTTATTTTTATCTCCCTTTTTACCGCAGCAATTTCCCAGTGTTTTGATTCTCACACATATGGCAAAAAAACATTCTGATTCTGATACCTGGAGAGAACCCATGCATACACAGGGAGAACATGCAATCTCCTTGCAGAAAGACCGCAGGCCAGGGTGCTAACCCAGGACGTTCTTGCTGCAAGGCAACAGCGCTAACCACTGCGCCACTGTGCAGCCCTCTCCAAAACCAGTTTGTGTTATTTTACCAAAACTGGATGCTAAAGGAGCTTAGAGGAGCAGCTTTTTCGGCCTTTACGGTAAACACTGTTCACAGACAGAGGGGTGGGGACACAAGAGACCTGAGAAAACACCCACCATTGGTGAGTGCAGAAAATGTTCAAGGATGTCGCAAGACAAAGCATATACAGACTCCAGACTCCTGAATGTGTGTATGGTTTAAATGTGTTTGTCTATTTGTCTTGAATGTTCAGAGTTGGTGGCTATTGCCAAAAGACACAATTTAAAGTGGTACCACAAGACTTTTACCATAATAAAGAGATGAACTGAGACAACAGAAGACAAAGAAGCTGAAATTTGTGGCTTTCACCTTTGGTTTAAGGTGAGTCCTACAGTTGGAGACGTGTCCTCCTCTTCAGTGGTGATGACAGAACATGGCTACTTCTCTCTACGGGGACCATAAAGCAGCTCAAAAGGCAGGTGAATGATAAATATATAAAATTGTGGATACTTTTAAAGTAGAAAAATACAGATGCCATTAATAATGTTTTTGATCATATTGCTCAAGGCTGAACATGAAAAATGCTCAGAGGTTATAAATCAGGTGATAAATCAATAAGTCCCCTGCCAGCCTTTAGTAAGACTGCCAGTCAAGGGCATTTTCAGGCCGTAAGGCTACACATCTTCTTTTCCTTTTAGGTTTTTAACTTCTGTGTGCTGTTAACTGGGACCACAGGCTTTGGAAACATAAGATAATCTCAGGATTTTCAGTTTTACTGAAATATCCAACTTCATATTTACCAACTAAAACCCTAAAAGAACACACACTTGCTGTTCTTATATGTCTGTTCTCCAGCTTCCAGTCGTGATCCTAGAATTTTGTCCAAAATATAAATATTTATACACAAAGTAGTCTTGCAGTTGTGAAATGTAGCATATTTCACTTAATTTTTTCTACATTTATTGGCTCTTTTCAGCTGGATGAGTCTTCTAGGTAAACCAAGCTTTAATCTTTGATTCAAAACCAGACTTTGATGTATTAAGTTTTTTAAGAAAGACCAATTTCTGCAACAATTTGTTAGAGAACTGCAATTTTCCTGCCATATTTCTTGTTATTAATGTCCCTCTAATGTCACATATCCCCTCTAATCTGAACATTTAACACTCGTCTGTGTAAAAACCAGTCATTCAAAATTAGAAGAGTCTTTAATTGTGCACACCTGCACTATATGTCAGTATTCCCTCCTAGTTTGCAAATGTTCTGCCTTGTGTTTCACTTTAAAAAGAAAAAATAGGCAATGCAGAAGATTTATCTGCTAATGACAACACTTTCTGACACATGACAGATTCAAGCTGTAGGATTTACTGCTCCGGAGCCGCACACATAAAACAGTTTAACGACACTGACAGATTGTTCGCTGTGCTCACCTCGAGTGTTCAGAAAAGCAGTGAAATAATCAGAACAGCGAGGTGCGGCGGATGCAACAGAAAGCATCCATTCTTATGTGTTATTGCAAAGGTTTAGACTAGCAGACCGATGACTCATATCCAGCTGATGTTGGAGTTCTGCTTGTTTTTTTACCGCTCGCAAGCAAGGAAAATCATGACCCACATAATGTCTTAAAGTATTTAAGTTTTAGAAACAGAAAACATCATATTATTTATTCCCTATTGTTTGGAATTTGTTTAATCCAAGTGTGGACAGACGTTTGTCCATGAAGATTTAAGGAAATTTTTGTTCTTTTATCATTTAAATATAAAATATCATACACACTGAAGGCATTAAGTGGAACAAATAATCATTTCTAATCGGGGTTATTATTCATCATTTGAGATTAATATTAAAATTTTTGTTGCATACTGGAAAGCTGTGTTTCCAGCAGAGGCTGACTGACTGTTATTCATACCCCGTCCTATCACAGGGCTTAATTTGCGGAAATGAAAAGTGTCAAAGTAATGGCAACAGATGCTTCTTGGTTTGTTATGCGGTTGACATTTTATTTATTTGGACAACATATTGGTCCATCTCACTGTGTGTTGGCATTTTCTTGGAAAGCTAAGCCAAGCTATTTTCTCTCTCTGCAGAGCTGTCAGAGGAAGCTAGACAATGTAGCTCTCTATTGTGTGCCGGGTTGAAATTCGTCCATCCTTTATCTTGTTTTTGTTGATTTCTGCCTTTTTTCTCTTTTTGGTGGAATTCAGAAGATCATTGGGAGAACGTTTTCCATCCACAAGACTGATAAACACACAGAAAAGAGCAGAGGAACTGTAAGAAGTTATGATGGCTCTTTTTTCTGTGTGCTTTTATTCTTCTTACACCAAGATTACATTTAGGGAAGAATCATTTCTGAAGCTGTACACAGGTGTTTAGCTCATAATTGAGAGGTTGGAGGAAGATTATTTGGAAAAATGTTCTTTTGTCTCACATGAGTCCATGGTGCATTTGAAGTATTTCAGTTTAAGGTCAAGCTGGATTTGTCCCTCCTTGTCCACGTGCACTCTCTGCCATTCTGAAGTTGTATTGCAACCCGCTGGCGGGCAGGGCAGCTGTGAAAGCATTTGATTTCCCCTGAGAGTTACACAGCAGCAAGGCCCACACTTTGAGATTACCCTTACCATTTCACAATCCCAACATGACATCGGATCTACTAGTTTATTTTAGAACTGCCTCTCAAGCCTTCTGTCCTGATCAGTTTCCGGGTCAAAGGTGAAGCTTCTTTCCTACACTTTTAGTAATAATTAAGAAACACACACATTTGAACGGTGCAGAGGACGTCTGACATAGGAGTTCTACAAGCTGTAGCGTCATGAACGTCCTGTTTTTGACCTAAAGGTCATGATCTGCTGTGTCTGCTCGAGCAGAGACATAAAGTCTCTGACAGGCTAATCTACATGAGAAAGTGGCCAAGGTCTTTCATGCTCTCTGCTCATCTGAACTGCTTCACCTCTGTTACAGCTCAAGACAAAGACGAAAAACTCTTTTGATAAATACATAATCAACAACTCTGTTATTATCAATAATAATGTGAGCCCAATGTTCGATCAATCTGTGAAATGACAATATTATTACTTGATATTATAATCCTGTGATCAGTAGTATTTTACAAATAATTATAATCTTGGGCATTCGCACTAGACACTGATGACACATAATGCTAAAGTCACATGACACATTTCCTTTTGTCTGATCCAATCAGAACTTTAGTTTCTGGTGCGAGGCATGGTTATCTGTGGTATTTGTATAAACCCTCTCTTTGCATGTCAAATTCTGATTCGCCATTAAACCAACATATGACAATTATAAAAACGATTCCGCGCCACTTTTTTGTTAGTTCTAAGCGTTCTAGAGTCTTGGACAGGCCATCCAGACTTCCTCTTCAGCCAAAAAGAACCTCGACAAGCTGGATAAAATCTGTTGCAAGTTACACCGCAACGGTTCCTTCAGAATAAAAGCTGAACCTCACGACCCCTTCAGGGTCTCGCTGACGCCAATGAACCTGTCCTGATCTGGAAGCATTCCCAGACTAGTTTGGTCGGCACCGCTGCTTTTCTACTGGCTTCGGTTCCAAGGAGGGTCCAAGAGGACCTCGACATTCTGGATCTGATCGGAGGCTTCCCCTGGGGTACGTAGACTGACAGATGGCGTTTCATGTGTGTTATAAATCTCGTACTAAAGTTTAGAGCAAAACATTCACTCCCATTCAGAACTAAATGCTTTGCCGGATCCTAAGGTTCTGATAACCACATTCCAAATATACATCATTCATCTCACGTCTCGCTCCACCTTAATCCATTAATACAAAGAATGTTTAAGTTAGTCTTGTTTAAATTGTGTGCAAATAAATTTCTTAACTATTTTAAACCTGACTCTCTCTTTCCTTGGAGTTAATACGAAGTGTCACTTAATCCCTGCAAAAACAATTTCTGATCTTCTGGTAAAAATATTCAAAGATCCATCAGATTGATATTTCATATTTCTATGGAATCTCACATTTTATGGTTCATAAGCAAGATGTAAACTACCCATCCTTTACAAAGCTTAACTTCAGAAATTGTAATGGTAAAGTAAAATTGTAGCTAAGGTCAAGTCATCAGATGAATTGGATTTACAAAATCCAACTTAGACATGAAAATGAATTCAGGCACAGATAAACTGAAATGCTGTTCAAAGAAGGACTGTACAGGACCACAGTGACGTCATTTTCTCAAAGTCTGACCCCCTTTCCTGTTGTTTGAGGCATCTAGGAAAGGTGACCCCAGTTCCTTGTCCTGTCAACATTAAATCATCCTGATTCATTTGTGGGGTCAAAGGAGGGAATTTAGCCTCTCAGCCATGCGGTCTCGGCGCTACGAGAGGATGCTCAGGGGCGTCGCCCCCTTAAGTGAACTGCACCTCCCCCTCAAGAATTTCTTTAATAATGATTTTTTTATTATTATTACTTTAAACATTTTCAACAATTTCTAACATTTCTATTTAAAACTGTAAATATTACAATGTGTGTGTGACTGCTTTGTTTATAATGTTTCTAAAGGCATTGGAAAATAAATGTTCCTTTAGCGCAGTGGTCCTCAACAGGCGCGAGCCATGTGGCCTCCAAACCCCGTGCATAATTGTAAGCTCGTGTATTATGTGCATTACAGCCAGCAACCCAAACAGCAGCAGCTGTTGTAACTAACCTTTTCTGCCTTTTGAAATCCAAATTTCTGTTATGTTTGTTTGATTTAAATAAAGTATATACACCACGTTACAACACTAAGCTAACTTCCAAAACATTAGCACTCTGAAAGCAGTGAGGACACGTGAAAACAGTATAGAACTGCTAACCTGTCATTTTTAATGGCACTCAGTAATCTCTTACCTGTTAGAAAGTGATCGCTGTAAACTTCAGCATTGTCCGTTTCTGCTCCTGTTTTAAGCCGTAGATTACTGATCCATTTCTGCCATCTTCTTTCAGTTTTTTTTTTAATTAAATCCTTTGTGGCGCACGACATCCGGGGCTTAAAAAAAACATTTGTCTTTGTCCCAATTAGAGTGATCGTAATTGTAGACCGCAGAGAATTTCAGCATATTAACACCAAGTCACCAAAGTAAATAGTGTTTTGTGCTGTACCGGCTACTTACGGACATACCGTGACATCACTGATCAGAGTAACGGCAGCCCCCTCGTTATAAATCACACACACTCTCCTTTTTGTCCTGCTGACGCCGGGCCTGCAGCCATGTTTGAATAAACTGTGTTTGACAGTGATGATACAACAGAGGACTTTTTTCTTTCCTTTGTGGGTGAACCCTACCCTATTTCTACAAAGTCACCGGATTCATTCCCCAGATGGTCCCATCAAGAGATAATGGGAGACAGCGACACCCATAACATGTTCCAGTGAAGAGGGTGACGGTTGCCCAGATAAGGACGATTTGCCGCCCATCGACCAAACACCCTGATACCGCTGTAGAGGTCAGTTTGTCATCAGTCCTCTGAACTTCCAGGTTAATTTGCTTGTCTTGGATTAGCACCTTTAACAATGTTTTAAAATACTTTGCTTTCAGTTTACTGATGTTTTTATCTTTACTGGCCCACTTATAGCACATTAAATCTCAGGTCTAAGACATTTAAGGAGCATCAGTAAACTGTTGGTCATGTTAAACTGAGCTTCAGGTTTTTAATCTTTCTAAAATCAGCACAGAATAAACAGCTTCCCACACACGTGTAACAGAAATATGCATTGTACTTGTTCCATTATCCATGTTCAACTGGACAAATGGAGGGAAGATTGAAGCTAAATAACAAACAATGTAGATTATATTTAGAGAAAAATTTTCAGCAGAAAGGACATATGAGCTGTGATGAATCAAACACTGCAGAGACAAATAAAAAAGATGTGAATGTATAACTTTAAAAACTGAGACTTCCAGTCTGTGACAGAAGCAAAAAGAGGTCTCTCTATGCTTCTGAGAGCACACTTTAAGTTGCATCTCTTTCACAAACGAAATGTAAAACCCATTAGTGCTAACCCATCTTGTTTCTGGACTTTGGAATTTCCAGCTTTAATTGCAAAGAATATTAATAATTTGTATTTATAGTTAAAATTATACATTTATTCAAGTGAATGAGAACTTGTTTTGTATGGATTGTGTGAAAATGATGAAAGTCTTTAAGTAGTAGATTAAAGGTAACCTACTTAGAATGATGAATAAGAGGAAAAGCATTGTCAAACATCAACCAGGGAACTTGAGTAACACATCCATTCATTTTGGTTTAGCTCATCTAAAGAACATATATCATGGTGTTTATTATTCATAGACTCACTAATTGTCACGCTGTGGGTTGGAGGAGTAGGACCCAATACGCAGATACCCAGAACGACACGAGGCAGGAGAGGATGTAAAATTAAACATTCTTTATTTAGAATGACAAGTCCAAAGAAAACCTAGTAGGGCACGAAGCCAAAAAATCCTAGCAGGGCACAAAGCCAAAACCTACAGTCCTGGGTGGGGGGGGTGGGGGGACCAACAAAACACTAAGACGCAGACAGGGTTATATTCACAAGGGCAGGGTGATTGGGAGATGAGCTGCAGGTGTGTGGGGAGAGAGAAACCTGCTGAAATCAATTTACTAATCAGAGAGAGGAAACTAAGCTGAGGAGGGGGAAATAAAACATGACCTATGAATAATAACCAAACCTAAAGACTAGAAGAACAAGACAAATATCTAATGATCTAAGGAGAACTAATAAACCGGTGGGGAAGGACCAAGGAAGGAACCTGAACCAATGAAAACTACAGGGAAAAACTAGCTATATAATATAAATACAAAGAAAACTAAAGAATAAGTGAACCTAGGAAAGCTGGTGGGAGCTGGAGACAAGAAGGGGCACAGGGAGGTGGATCCTATAGGGACACCTGGAGGAGTTGGAGACCTAAAGGGCACAGAAATCTAACCCCCAAATTCCACTACCTCCGCTCCGCTCCGCCCCCGCCTTCCGCAGCCGCTCGCTTCCGAACTCAATTTTTCTTGGTACCCGCTCTACAACGGCTCTGCTCCGGTGCGGAGACCTGAGGTGGGCAAACAAGCATGCGCGGGATTTTCGAGATCTTGCGATACAGTCCGAGCAATAAACGCGGAAGTTAGATCCAAACACCCATTGTGTGGGAGAAGCATCGGCATGAACTGTTTAATCTGCCCATCATTTGTGTTGACAGATCAGCAGTGTTTGGATCAACAAAGTGTGACTACTTTGATAGTGGAAACTGTATTTATGGCTTACTTTTGTGCATTTAAACTTCAGCCGCCATTGATAGTTGTTAAAAGTTGTTAAACCTGTGCATATGAAACAAAAAACGCCTTTTGTTTATCGATTTATTGTGAAAAACGGAAGTTGTGCTTGCTCCTTTTCCTGTTGGGCGGTTGTGATTTCTGTCCATTTACTGCAGAGGTGCTCCGGCGTCCGGCGAAAATAGGATAGATTCTATTTTTGCCGGATGCCGGAACAGAGGGCGGCGCACTGCGCCGCACTGCCGGAGCACGGCCGCAGTAGTGGAATTGCTCTGATTGACTACAACGGGACCGATTTTGCTCCGGAGTTCGTGTCGGAGCGGAGCGGAGGTAGTGGAATTTGGGGGTAAGGGGAGAACCTGGAGTGGGCTGGGGAACACAAGGAGGCACATAAGGGGAACCTAGAGGGGGGCTGGAGAACACATGAGGGGGACGCAGGATGCAGACCATGACATTACTACACAATTGTTCTCAGCTTTGGAAAAGAACTTAGCTTTTAAAACAAAGTCCGTTGTCAATAAAACAATTTATATTACAAAACCATTCACTATTGCAGAGAACAAAAGGAGGACCTTCAGCCTCCAAATCCATCTTTTTTTTATCCACATCAACAACTAAACCCCTCCTTCTCCACCCAACTTTAATCATTTCTCTACAATCCGTTGTAGACCTTGTTACAAAAAGAAGAGAAACAAAATCCCAGTAAAAATGCATTTTCATCACTTGAAATAATAATAAGCAATTCCCATGAGGATGATAGCCTGATGGGCTGAAGGTTTAATATCTAAATCCAATATGAGGCTTCTCCTTTATTCCACAGACTTTCTGTTGGATACAGAACAGTGTTTGAGCTTGGGAACAGACCCCGTACACTAAAGACTGGGCTGATGGAGAGTTAGCACACCAGTGGCGTTGTTGATTTAGCTTAAATGAAGTTAAGCTTTAAAGTTAGACTCCACATCTGAAGTTGTACGGATGTTTCAGTTACAGAAGGCCAGGATAATGCATGGCCTCTTGGTTTTATTTAAATAGTTTCTGAATCATTCTTTGTCAGCACTGCACAGAAGGAAAAGAAAATAATCCATTATGATAAACACATTTTGATTTGTATTGAAACCTCTAACTTTACGAAGACAAGCTAATAAAGGTTTTACAACTTGAGTCGCTACATTTCACCATCAGACAAAGATAATCTGAGAAAATACAAACTGCAGTTTTCAAATGATGATTGAATTCATAAACAGAGAGCAAGCTTTCGAAAGCAACTTGGTCTAATGTGAAAATATGATTGACCCATTTGTATAACTGTGATTTCCCACACTGTTTGTAGAGTGGAGTTCAGCTCCACCAGCCACAGTCAGACCTGTAGAATTAAAGGTACAATAAGTAAGTATTTTAAAGTGAGATAATCACAAAACTGTCTCAGTCATGATGGAAGGGAGGTTACACTAACACGACTGGATGGTTGCCAGTTTTTCTCCTTTCAAAATGGCCGAAGAGGGACGTAGTCATTGTTTACAATGTGTGAGCCACAGGGTTGCCGAGTCTGCGCACCTTTGATGCTGAAGCTTGGCGTTTATAATTAGAAACCAGTGTTGGGGTTATTAGGAGCGAACAATTAGTAAGCTTCAACTTACTTTTGGATTCTTCAATAAATTCTGTAAATATGGGAATATTTACTGATTTATTAATTAATTAAGATATTCTTAGATATACGGGGCACCATTCCCCTTTTTCCGGGGAAAAATTGAATCCAAAACTCTTATCAGTCTTTCTTGAAGTTCGTAGAATCCTTGGAGCAGAGACTTCTCTTCGACACAACAAAGCTACTGGAGACGAAAATCTGAATTTTATAACATTTAATTAACAATTTGTCAAATGAATAAACAGTGGAATAGATGAATAATAACCGTGTGATATGATTGAAGATGGATGTGTTTGCATGTGATGGAGGATGTATGAATGGGGTCCTTTGTTCTCACAAAGGAGTAGTGTGTATGTGTGTGTGTGTGTGTGTGTGTGTGTGCGTGTGTATGGATTCAAAATGGAGTCTTGAATACAAGATGGCTGACCCCTTTGTCTGGCTAAAGTGTGGGTGGCAACTTGCACTTTAACTTCCAAAGCACTTAGAATCAGTAGTAACTTAACCTTAAATCACTCAAAACATTTCAAAAGATCATGAAACAACACAAAAGATTAATCACAAATTAATATCTTTTAGTTTCAGCCTGGCCATGACAGAAACCATTTTAAGATACCAAACAATGATCAATAAGCAGTTTATTCTTCAAAATGACCCGACGGACGTGTTTGGGACGAAAGAGGAAAACACGAAGCTACTTTTTAAGCAATAGACGCGGTTTATTGCTTATTCTGGACTATAGAGGAAACGGGAGAAGAAAAGGAGAGAAAAAAAAATGAGTTTTCTGATCACCAAAGCAGCAAGGCGTCCCCCGCTGTTATGATTTGACGGTTCTCCGTTTTTCTCCGCAGTTTGGCGTCGTCCGTCGGTTTGATGCTTTCTCCGTTGTTTGGCGTTCACGAGTGTTTCTCCACGGGCTGGACAGAGACAGCAAAGTTTCTTTCTGTGCTGAGTTATAACTTACAGCGTGCTTGATGGAGTTGTTGCTTTCCTCTGCAGTTCTGTGTCCTCAAACATCAGCTGGAGGGGAGCAGAAACGAGCAGATCTGATGGGCTTGCAGTTTAGTTTCCAGCAGTTCCGTGGGCTCAACTTGGCACTTAGAGCTTCCGCGTGCTCAAGGGAATCGGAGCGTTCGATAAGCGTGTCCTTACCGCCAGGTATCCTGGGCAAAAGAACGAGGTTTCTTTGTCTCTGCTGAAGATTTATGGTCTTAGTTCGCGGGAAAAGCTCCACGGCTCCCGCCTCCCGCACATGCGCAGAACGTGTTTCTGGTATTAGGCGGTGACATCATCCCAATGCTTCCGTGTGCAAAGCATCATGGGAAATGAAGTTTCTTGGCGCTGATGTGATTATTTGCTTTTCAGAGCAATTTAAGCACAGTCATTTTGGAGAAAATCACTGCATAGTAATTTCCTCATGAGGTCAGACCCTCAACATTCCCCCTTTTGGTTTCGGGGATCGCGCCCAAAGCTCGATCGTCGGAAGCACAGATGGGTTTGTTCCTCATGAACGTATGTCGACTTGATTGTCGGAAGCACAGGTGGGTTTGTCCCTTAGGACGTTGGTCTCCTTGGACGCCTTTGTCTTTGGTCTTGGCTTGGATCCTGGCGCCTTTGGTATTTGATCCTGGTCAGGCACAAAGAGGATAGGAAACGGGATAGTCCCCAACGCGCATAACGAGAAGAAGCCACTCACGCAGGTGGTACGCAATGATGATGTCGTCCATGCGAGAGGTAGTAGTGTAGAAGGAGGAAGGTCGGTGGGCGGTTAACTCCACGAGTGGTCACAAAGGCATCTCACCGCCGGCCATACAGTTCAGTTTATGGAGCACGCGGTGATGTACGAGGTCCATAGTTCGCAAACGCGCATTGACCTATGTGGTCCCAAGATTCCCCCCTTTTTGGTCCAAAGGGCGGATCAGGACAGTCTTTGGGCTAAAACAAGGACCATAAAACTAAGAGGTACTACAATGTGCTGGTGTGTCAGACAGAGTCATTGACAGACTGAGCTGGGCCGGCACATAACCACTAGTCAATATGTGACCAAGTAAGAAACAAAAATACAGAAAACCCCAAAAAAAAAACATGTAACATATAACATCCAAGAAAATTCATAGCAACCTTGAGGTCTCATAAAATACATTCTTAGGTCATACATTCAGTGTGTAGCTTATAAAGAATGTGACATAATGCAACACTCAGATAAAAATGTGAGGTAGACTAAATTGAGAACTACTCTTAGGTTTACAGAATAACAAAGAAAATGTTGCTCACCCCCTTTAGACAGGTGTGGTACATTCACGCTTGGATTCTCCCCGAACGCGGTCACGAGGCACACCGTAGGTGAGCAAGTGCATCTTATCTTGGAGTTTCTTAACACGCCTGTAGGCGGAATAAGCTATCACGGCCGTGATGAGCCATTCCATCCCCAGGGCGACCAATGTGCAGATTAAAGTCGTATAATCTGTGTCAATGTAGCGTCTTGGGCGTCAAAGTAAGTTCACGCGGGTTTTGTGTGAACTTAGCAAATTTGGTTCCTTCAATCAGTAATTGTTGGTCAATTTCTAAATCGATGGTAAAGTTATAACCCTGGAAAGCGTCCATGATCTCAATCTCCGAATCATGCTGTTCGAGGTTGAGGTGATGGAGTGCCAGGTTTTTAGTTCAAAGTGGAAATGCCTACCGTCCTTTCAAATACCAATGTTCAGCATCGACCTAAACCTATAGATGTGAGGTGTCACAATTATGGGAACGTTTAACAGGAAACCGAGTTCTAATTTTTTTCAACGTGAATGGGAATTGCACTGCCTAGGCTGTACGCTAGGTGGATTTGTGAAAGGTGCACAGTAGAGGGGTAGCAGCTGTCAAGCTAACTTTGAGCAGGTCCAGTGGTACCAAGTACGGGGAAATACGACTTTCAACCAAGCTGTCCAGCGTGGAACTTACTTCCCTGAGCAGGTCCTACATCAAATCTCTCACCACTCATGTGTACACAATATCCTGATGTATGGTTTCAGACAAAGTCTTGATTGCACGTAGAGATTCATTAATCAGAGCAGAATGTAGGTTGACAGTTACAAGAGTACCCTGTAAGGTTTTAGTAAGTACTTCCTGTTAGCGTTCTAGGAGGAGTTTCTCTTGGTTAGTGAAAATGACGGCGGGGGGGCTTGGTTCTTTGTCGGTTAGTACATGTTAGTGGGTTAAACGTGCACTTTCCCCCCTTTCCATTTCCATGCATAGAACTATGTAGCGACTACGTCTACCTCCTGCGGGGAGTCTGGTCTCTGTACCCGCGGGGATGGTTTGACGTAGGGTTTGATTTGGTTTGCATGCACCCATTTGTAGACAGGCTCCTGTCTCGCTTTGGTGATGCGTAACCTGTATGCAACTGGAGAGAGTTTTGCCACGATCTCAAATGGTCCTGACCAGCAGGGCAGGAACTTCTTAGCTTTGCGTGCCGGTTGGGCGAACCGAAAGTAGAATACTTTGTCACCCACCTCGTATTCGCGGCTGGTTGTCTTTTGGTCGTAGTAGGCTTTAGCGCCTTCTACGTTGGTCTCCAGTTTCTTCTGAGCGTGCGCGAACGTAGCTCTGAGGTGTGTTTTCAAGTCTGCCACATACTGATGAGCGGTATAGGCAGTGGCAACACTGACATCCTCTGGGTGATACAGGAGGTGCAGTGGTAGAGTCATCAGTCTGCCGGTCATCATCTCAAAGGGCGTAACCCCAGTGGATCGCTGTGGAGTGGACCGTATGGCCATCAGGACCAGAGGGAGCTTGACGTCCCAGTCCTTCCCAGTGGAGCAGACGTACTTTTTGAGCATAGAGACGACCGTGCGGTTCATCCGTTCGACCTGTCCGGATGACTGTGGGTGATAGGGAAGGTGGAATCTCACTTCCACTCCCAGAAGTTCAAACAGGGACGTCATTACACTGGATGTGAAATGAGTTCCTCGGTCAGAGTCAATGCAGAGTGGAAGTCCCCATCGACTGAAAACGTGGTTAATCAGCAGTACAGCGGTTGTGACGGCTGTATCGTTTGGCGCTGGAAGGCACTCAACCCACTTTGTGAAACTGCAAGTTACAGTTAGCATATATTTGTTTCCTCTTGCCGATTTGGGAACCGGTCCAACCCAGTCGATCTGCAGGTGGGACCAAGGGAAGGTTATTCCCCTGCGTTGCAGTGGTGCTCTAGCAAGCGGCTGGGAGGGTTGAAACTGGGCACAGATGAGGCAGCCTTGGACATAGCTGTGTACGTCCTTGGACATCGACGGCCAATATGCTACTTCTGTCAGTGACGCGAGGGTAGCTTTTGCTCCGCGGTGACCTCCAACCGGAGTGTCGTGGGCGTAGGCAAGCATCACTCCTCTGTGGTCGAGTGGAACAACCCAGCGCGGCGGGCTGTGATCGTCACGCATGTAAACTAACAAATCGTTTTGTAGTTTCAGGTGCGTGAGTTGACGATGCAGGTTTACCAAATCTTGGCTTGCACCAATAGGTGGTGATGGTTGTTTAGACATCGGGCCCTTTTGGAGAAGCTCGCGGATGAGCTTCAGGTCAGGATCTTGTTCCTGCATGGTGACTAAGTCCGCGTCCTGTGGTTGTCTGCCTAGAAACACGGGTACCTCAACGGTCCGAGGTTCGTCTGCCTGTTTAGCATGGCGACGAGTAATCGCGCAGACCTTGTGAACGGCCTTGGGTGGAAGCCACTCGTCTTTGAATTCCCAGCAGGTTCCCTGGTCAGCACCGAGCTTAGCAAGGCGGTCAGCTTCGTCATTACCATCTTTCTCTGGACCTAGGGTCCTGGAGTGACCTTTGACCTTTTTCCAGTAGACCATTATGCCTTTCTCAGTGGTGAGCAGATCACACGCTAGGAATAACTCCGAGTGTTTCACGTCTCTGTTCCTGGCGTTTTTCATGTGGTTCTCCTTCCACATGGGGAAGTGAGAGATGAAGCTGTGTCTAGCGTAGTTTGAATCAGAGCAAAGGACGATTTGAGTGATGTCCAAGGCTGCCGCCTGCTGGAGGGTTATCAACACTGCAGCAATTTCGGCGTACTGACTAGACTTTTGGCCCAACCGGTAGTGATTTGGTTGCTTAGTGTCACAGTCCACCCAAACGACTCCAACCCCGGCACGGAGCTGGCCTTCGTGAAGGTAGGCGCATCCGTCAGTGTAAACTTTCGGAAGCCCTTGGCAAACATTCTCATCAAAGTAGCGATGATTGGATGCGGTTGGGTAGACTGCGGCAGGTGTGTCCAGGGGGCCCATGACGGAGTCAGAGTCACAGTGCTGGCAGCCTGCTAGCCCTTGTCCTAGCGCTAGCTTGGTGTTCTGACCATACTTGACCTCAATGTTGTATCCTTGGAGCACCATCATCCACGTCGCAATGCGGCTGTTTGACACTCTTCCTTCGCGCAGACGCTGGCTGTTTAGGAAGGTAACAGGCTGATGACACGTTTCAATGATCACTTTCTGTCCACCGATGTAACTACGAAAGTGTTCGACGGCCCAGACTGTAGAGAGGAGAGCTCTCTCGCAGTCTGAGAACTGGAGTTCCACCTTGCTCAGAGGCTTGCTGGCGTATGCCACAACTCTCATGTCCTGATCGTGTTTCTGCTTCAAAGCAGCGCTCAGGCAGTGAGAGGAGAAAGTAGCCTCTATGTAGAACTCTTTATCCTTGTCTGGGTAAGCCAGACAGGGTGCGGACGCCAACTTCTGTTTTAGGAACTGGAAGGAGAGTTCTTGGGGTCTGTCCCACACGAAAGGTGTGTCGTTCCGAAGCAGCTCAGTGAGGGGCCTCGCTGTTTCAGCGTACTCCTCAATGAACTGCCTGGAGTAGTTGCAGACTCCGAGGAAGCTCCTGAGTTCAGTCAGATTAGCTGGGGCTTTGATGTCCTGAATGGCTCTAATGCGTCCCGCTTGGGGCTCGACTCCATTAGGGCCAACCAGCAGTCCAACATACTCCACTTTGGTTCGACACCACTGTCCCTTGAGAATCGCCAATTTAGCTCCGGCGTCAGCGAGCTGTTGCAGCACGTGACGGAGTTCGGCCAGGTGCTCCTCGAAGGTTCGACTCCTCATCAAGATGTCATCGACATATATGAGGTTCCCTCTGGAAGCAGCATCTGACATGGCTTTGTGGAGGAAGATGTTGAACTCGGCAGGTGAGTTAGAGTAGCCAAAGGGGCAGCGGTTCCAAGTATATTGGCGATTTCCAAAGGAGAAAGCCAGTTTATACTGGTCCGCCGGCTCAACCTTCATGGTCCAGAAGCCGTTGGCTACGTCAACCGTAGAGAAGAAACGAGCATCTCTGACTCTGGCTAGCTCCTGATCTAAATGGATCATAGGCCACCTGGAGAGAGGTACTTGTTTGTTCAGTGCACGATAGTCTATGGTGAGACGCCATTTCCCAGTCGGTTTCAGAACCGGCCAGATGGGAGAGTTGTAAGTGGAGTTACACTCTCTGATGATGTTTTTCTCCTTCAGCTGATCGAGGATCTCCTGGATCGACTCATAAGCAGCGAGGGGAATCTTGTACTGACGTACAAAAGTAGGAGGGGCATTCGGGTTCGTCGGAATGCGAACCGTGTGCAGGTTTGTGAGTCCACAGTCCAGGGAGTCCCTGGATAAGATGGACTGAAACTCATAGAACAGGCTTCTAAGCGCTGCTCTCTGCTCCTCTGACTCCAGCGCATCCGCTTTGTCAAGCTGCTGGCTGACTTCGGCCACGAAGCCGTCATAAGGTTCAGAGGAGGAGGGTCTCTGGTGTTCCGGGCTTTCAACCGGTGACTCAGAGGGTTGAGTATTTATTGCAAAAACCGTTAGACACTGACCGCTGTCAGTATCTAAGGTTGCACTGCAAATGGGTTCCTCAGGAAGGGCTTCATGTCGCTTGATGGTAATCATTTGTGAAGGGAAAGTACTGAATGTGTCTACACCAACCTGTCTGTCGTTCAAGAACAACGGAAGTTGTCCGATCACGGGAACTGAAAGTTCGAAGTCATGGAATGAGCTATCTATCAGCATGCCCAAGGGCTTTCCTGCCGGCATGTGGATAGGACTCCGGGTCGGATTTTCGACCAACAAGTACGCAGAACGATTGTTCAGCTCCAAGAGTGGCGTGCCACAGACGGCTAAGTTGAGCTCCAAGAAGTGTGGTGATGGCTGGAAGAAGGCCTGTGTGCCTGGCAGCTTCTGATGCTTCATCAGAGTCAGACGAACAGGCACTCCTTTGACCAGTGGGGGCAGAACCGTGCTGGCCTCAACCACTGCACGGCAGGCCTGTGGAATGGTCTGTCCGGACAGCAAGTGTTCACGGCCTTCTGAGCCAGGCTCAGAGGATGGTGCGGCCCGGGCCCAAAGGACTTGATTGCAAGTGTCCAGCTGGGCACCTAGTCGAACCAGCAGATCTGCTCCAATGAGTGCAGGTGGATCAAGCTGTGGTATGATGCTGAATGTATGTGTGAGCTGTCTTGCTCCAAGTTGGATAGTCAGAGAGCAGACCTCTGGCGCTTTCAGGAGCCTCTGCGGCCAAGTAGGTGACAAGAGCCGATGGCTACGTGTCACACTGACCAGAAGGGGGTCCTTCTGACGCAGGTGTTCAAACGTCTGCTGGCTGATGGCTGACTTTTCAGACCAAAGAGCAAGGCGAGCATCTGAGATGTGGGTGCAGTTGATGGTAAGACCACCAACTATGTGTGGTGCATATGGCTGCAGGCTGACGTTCTTCAGCGAGCAGAGAAAAGATGAATGTGCGCGGAGCGGAGTTCCAGGAGCGGTTTCGTGCCTTTGCAGGCGGTCATCGTCTGTGGGAGCCATAGGGAGGGGCATGACCTTGGAACAAGGGTTTTGCGGCTCACTTATGCTGACTTCAAGAATGGAGGATGGTCGGCTGCTATCTGGGTTCCAGGGCTTAGGTGTGTCCACCTGGGCCCACAGTTGACCCTTCTGGCAGTCGATGAGGGGAGCTAGACGTTCAAGCAGGTCCTGACCAACGAGAAGTGGTTCAGTGTCTAGCTGGCAGACATAAAACGGGTGAACCAGAGTCATGTCTTGGAAGGTGATATCCAGCCACGCCCGGTGAGTGATACACTCCCGGGTCTGGGTGTAGCTGGTGATTTTCAGGTCACAGGGTTCTACCTGGACTGGTTTCCCGAGCGACCGCATGGTGTCAGACAAGCGATGGAACAGTGTGGAGCATATCAGGGTGATTTCTGAGCCAGTATCCAGCAGAGCATCAACCTGTATGCATCCACCTACGTTGGTGCTACAGTACAAACGGCGAGCATGATCATGGTTTGTTAAGTCACCAAGGAACTTCAGAAATTTAGTATCAGGTTTCTCTGGGGGGTAGATTTCAGGAGACTCCTGTGATCTACCAGTAGTGTTCCCCCAGCTGATCAGGTAGGTCCTGGCCACGCTGGGGGGTTGAGCCACGCCTAGTCATGCGGACGTTGGCTCTGGGTCTGGCTTCTTAGAAGCAGACTTTGGTGCAGGGGTCTCTTCTGCAGATCTCAGCTGTTCCTTCTGTTTAGCTAGGAACTGCTGAAACATCTCCTGGAGGTCGGCTTTGGTCAAGTACTCACCTGCGGACTTGTGTTCGGGACCTACCTGTGGGCGGCGCTCCTTAAACCTTCCACTGTTCCGACCTGCCTGCCGTTGGTTTTGGTTAGGCCACTTCCTGTCTGATTGTCCAGACCTAGGCGGCCAATCAGCACCCCCCTTCCCCTGTTGAGGAGATTGGGACTGCACTCGCGGTTTAGCAGGTCTAGGTTTAGCAGATTTTGGCTTAGTGGGTGGAGCTTCTGTGCCTTCGAGCTCCAAACGCGGCTCGGCGTCGGGAGCAAGGTGCATGACGCGGTGATGTGCGTCAGGCTTTTGGGGCTTTCCGCCGGCTTCCCAAGCTTGTTGAGCGTATCTCCTAATCTCCTGAGTTGTCAGTTTTTTCATCCGACAATACATTGAGACTTCGGATCGAACACACTCGTGCAGGTTGTGAATGAACAGGGATCTGAAGGCAGGGTCTTCCTCGAGCCCAGGGCCGTTTCGACCTTGGAAATAAGCACTTTTGAGTCGGCGATAATACTCTCTTGGGGGTTCGTTTCTCCCGTGTTTGATGGAGAAGGCCCCCATTGTAGCAGACGCAGAGTCTGCATACGTGGCGTATTCATCTCTCAACGCTCGGCAGAGCGAGGAGTACCGATCACGAATGTCAGGTGGTAGAGTTTCCATGAAACCGTGCACCGTTCTAGATGTGGTTTTCCAAATTAGCTTGAGCTTTTCCCTTGAAGAAGGTGCTGGAAGATCAAGCAGACAACGTTCTATCTCCCTGAGATAATCGTCGACGTTGGATTCATTGGTGTTAGGATCAAAGCGTTCTATGTCTTTAGCTAGCGATTCAATTTGACGTACACGGAGCCCTGACTCACGGTACGGCGCGTCATCCTCTGACTCTGACCCACGGTCTGTCTCAGAAGGCGCTGGATATCGCTGGTGTGCTCTGGGCTCCCAATGTTGACTCCTGGGGCCCAAATCGGGGTTCGGCATGCTGTGGCGGGCTGCTGGCACGTCACGTGGGTGTCCTGGGAGGTCCTCCTCCCGGGGCACGTCTGCGAAGTGCAGCCTGCGTCTTTCAACTGGGGCTTCTGCGTAATACGCACTGTCCGGGTACGGACTGGCGTATGATGCTTTGTCCTGCAGCTGGTTATCGGCATGCCGAATACCGGAGTAGCTAGGATGGGTGGATGGTTGAGGTGCAGCTTGGGGTGCATAACCCCAATCGGCACCTTGCACCCTTCGTGGACTGGGGGAGCGGTCTAAATAGAGGTGCCGCTCGGCTGGTCGGCTTCTCACTAATTGAGAAGGCCGTGAAGATGAGGGTGGTGGTCCAACCTGGGGTTCGAGGGCGAACTGCCCTCGGCCCCTAGATGGTCCTGAATGCCCTATAGTGTGTGTAGGGAACGGGGCCGAAGGTTGGAACAGATGAGCTTCATCTCTCCCCTGCGGCGTGCGTCCGTCCAGAGAGTCCTGGTGTTTCCCCCCTTCCCACTGTCTGTTGTCATCAGCAGAAGGGGGCGGGGTCTCCTCCCCATCTTCCCCAGAATCGGTGTTGTCTTCCTCCTCGTCATCCTTCTGCCTTCCATTTTGCTGTTTTTCAGCTAGCATACTCTGGAGGTTCATGATCTTCTGACCACGTTGGAGTCCTCTCTGATAGAGGATCAGGGCTAACTTAGCTAAGTGAACCTGGATTGGTTTTGTACCATCCGGGTTTTCTATTTGATCAATTACAGCTTCTAGCTCGTCGCTACGCTGTTCTTCAGTGAAATCCCTAGAAGGGTAGTCGGGTTCTCGAGCAACCGCGACCAGTTTGGACAATATTTGTCCAGAAAGTAGGCCAGGTTCATAGTCGTGGGCCGCAGCGCCACCTGGTTGCCGGGAGTTGGTCAGTTCACTACTCTGTCCCTCCATTTTAACAACCGAACCAAAAATAGCCTAGTAGAGCTTCTGCAGATAGCTCAAGCTGCACCTTTTGGGCAGCAACTGCTAGCTTTGTAGCAGAAAAACACTAAATTAACCTTTGTGCGCACAGGTTTTAGCGTTTTAAGATTGCACGGAATGCCGTGACTGACGCTTAAAATACTATTCCTTTCAGTATTTTAGCAAAAGCTGGTGCGTTGCCGTAGCAACGTCTTACAACACTTGCAGTGTTAAATATGCTAGTTATTCCTTCAGAATATTAGCAAACAAGGTGTTATCAGTCTTTGAGTGAAGGTTTCAGTTAGTTACAATAGCCACTGTGAGTTAAAGTCGCTAAATTAGCAGTTAATTTTAGCCTAAAAGGGTTAGTCAGAATTACTTACACGCTGCACCTTTAATGAGGAACTGAATTTTAACCTAAAAGGTTAGCCAGAATTAATTACACGTTGCACCTTTAAGGAAAAACTGAATTTTAACCTAAAAGGTTAGCCAGAATTAATTACACGTTGCACCTTTAAGGAAAAGCTGAATTTTAACCTAAAAGGTTAACCAGAATTAATTTACACGTTGCACCTTTAAAGAAGCACTGAGTTACTGGTGAGAGTTCGATGCAGCTTCCTGCTCAGCGAAATCAGCACCCCTCTGTTGCTGGTTCAAGGCTGAACAACGGATTATTTTTAATTCAAGCTCTTTGGATTTATTTGTTTGTTTGTGCCGGATAGAAATCTCTGTGTATCCAAGCCTCACACGGGGCACCAATAAAATGTTGGGGTTATTAGGAGCGAACAATTAGTAAGCTTCAACTTACTTTTGGATTCTTCAATAAATTCTGTAAATATGGGAATATTTACTGATTTATTAATTAATTAAGATATTCTTAGATATACGGGGCACCATTCCCCTTTTTCCGGGGAAAAATTGAATCCAAAACTCTTATCAGTCTTTCTTGAAGTTCGTAGAATCCTTGGAGCAGAGACTTCTCTTCGACACAACAAAGCTACTGGAGACGAAAATCTGAATTTTATAACATTTAATTAACAATTTGTCAAATGAATAAACAGTGGAATAGATGAATAATAACCGTGTGATATGATTGAAGATGGATGTGTTTGCATGTGATGGAGGATGTATGAATGGGGTCCTTTGTTCTCACAAAGGAGTAGTGTGTATGTGTGTGTGTGTGTGTGTGTGTGTGTGTGTGCGTGTGTATGGATTCAAAATGGAGTCTTGAATACAAGATGGCTGACCCCTTTGTCTGGCTAAAGTGTGGGTGGCAACTTGCACTTTAACTTCCAAAGCACTTAGAATCAGTAGTAACTTAACCTTAAATCACTCAAAACATTTCAAAAGATCATGAAACAACACAAAAGATTAATCACAAATTAATATCTTTTAGTTTCAGCCTGGCCATGACAGAAACCATTTTAAGATACCAAACAATGATCAATAAGCAGTTTATTCTTCAAAATGACCCGACGGACGTGTTTGGGACGAAAGAGGAAAACACGAAGCTACTTTTTAAGCAATAGACGCGGTTTATTGCTTATTCTGGACTATAGAGGAAACGGGAGAAGAAAAGGAGAGAAAAAAAAATGAGTTTTCTGATCACCAAAGCAGCAAGGCGTCCCCCGCTGTTATGATTTGACGGTTCTCCGTTTTTCTCCGCAGTTTGGCGTCGTCCGTCGGTTTGATGCTTTCTCCGTTGTTTGGCGTTCACGAGTGTTTCTCCACGGGCTGGACAGAGACAGCAAAGTTTCTTTCTGTGCTGAGTTATAACTTACAGCGTGCTTGATGGAGTTGTTGCTTTCCTCTGCAGTTCTGTGTCCTCAAACATCAGCTGGAGGGGAGCAGAAACGAGCAGATCTGATGGGCTTGCAGTTTAGTTTCCAGCAGTTCCGTGGGCTCAACTTGGCACTTAGAGCTTCCGCGTGCTCAAGGGAATCGGAGCGTTCGATAAGCGTGTCCTTACCGCCAGGTATCCTGGGCAAAAGAACGAGGTTTCTTTGTCTCTGCTGAAGATTTATGGTCTTAGTTCGCGGGAAAAGCTCCACGGCTCCCGCCTCCCGCACATGCGCAGAACGTGTTTCTGGTATTAGGCGGTGACATCATCCCAATGCTTCCGTGTGCAAAGCATCATGGGAAATGAAGTTTCTTGGCGCTGATGTGATTATTTGCTTTTCAGAGCAATTTAAGCACAGTCATTTTGGAGAAAATCACTGCATAGTAATTTCCTCATGAGGTCAGACCCTCAACACCAGCAGGCAAAAAGCTCCACAGTGGTTGAAAGAGCTGAAGCCAGAAGTAGTGACCAAGAACGTTTTGTCCTGGTAGAAGCTGAGACTCTTGATAAAGTTTTCTCCTCAGTGAGACCCACCACATGTGTTCTGGACCCAAATCCAACTTCGTTCTTTAAACAATTTTATGGATCTTTTATTGATGAGATTTTAACCCTGATGAATTGCTCCCTTCAGACGGGGGTCTTTCCTGCTGCCTTTAAAAGGGCGGTGGTGAGGCCCCTGTTGAAGAAGAGCAATTTAGATTTTAATGAATTAAACAATTATCGACCGGTATCCAACTTACCATTTTTAAGCAAGATTTTAGAAAAGTTGGTTTTAAATCAACTAAATGATTTTATAAACACTAATAATGTCCTAGAGAAATTTCAGTCTGGTTTTAGGGTGAACCACAGCACCGAGTGAGCCCTTCTGAAGATTTTAAATGATTTTAGAGTAAATTATGATAAACAGAAGTTGACAGTGTTGGTTCTACTGGATCTAAGTGCTGCCTTCGATACGGTAGACCACACTATTCTTTTAACTCGTTTACAACAGATTGGCCTCTCTGGTGCTGTACATAGATGGTTCACATCCTACCTCACAGACAGGACTTTCATGGTGAGTTTGGATACCTGTTCCTCTAGGGTCCATGGGATTACATGTGGTGTGCCCCAGGGTTCAATTTTAGGCCCAGTGCTTTTTAATCTTTATATGCTCCCTCTTGGCAGTGTCATCAGGAGACACGGGGTCAACTTTCACAGTTATGCTGATGATACACAGTTGTACATCTCCGTGTCTCCGGATGACTCTCGGTCAATGGATGCACTTTTTAACTGTATTTTAGACATCGAATCCTGGATGGCAGAGAACTTTCTCCAGCTCAACCAGGACAAAACTGAAGTTTTAGTCATTGGCCCTGAGGCCCAGAGAGAGAAGCTTTTACCGAAATTACAATCTCTGTCTTTTAATCCATCTGAACAAGTGAAGAACCTGGGTGTGATTTTTGACTCTGAGCTGACTTTTATCCCACACATTAAAAATATCACAAAAATAGGTTTTTATCATCTAAAGAACATCGCCAGAGTCCGCCCCATTCTCTCTCGGGCCAATACGGAGACGTTGATGCATGCTTTTATCACCAGTAGGATAGACTACTGCAATGCCCTGCTTTCTGGTCTTCCCAAAAAGAGCATCTCAGGCTTACAAATTTTACAAAATTCGGCAGCACGTGTCCTGATGAAGACCAGGAGGCGGGAGCACATGACACCAGTTTTAGAATCATTGCATTGGCTTCCCGTATGTTTCAGGATCAATTTTAAGGTTCTTCTAATGGTTTTTAAGTGTCTTAATGGTCTTGGGCCTTCTTATCTATCAGAACTGCTTTTACAATATGAACCCTCGCGGACTCTGCGCTCCTCTGGCAGGCGTCTCCTGGTCATCCCTAAAGTCAGGACACAAACTCACGGCGAGGCGTCCTTCCAGTGTTATGGCCCTCGCCTCTGGAACGAGCTGCCAGAGGACCTCAGGGCCGCAGAGAACGTTCATGTTTTTAAGTCAAGACTCAAGACCCATCTTTTTAGGTTAGCTTTTATCTAAAGATTTACTACAGTTTTATTTCTCGTTTTACATGATTATATTTTATTACTTGCTTTGCATGTTCTATATGATTATATTTTAGCACAGTTTTATTATTTAAATTATTATTTTACTGTCTATGATTTTATTTATTACTTATTTTCTAATTGTTGTCATTTATATTAGCTCTTTTATTACATTTTTACTCATTTTAATCCAGTGTTTCCTCTGTGGGGGCCCTCTGCCCCGGGAGCGGTGGTCGACTGTAGCTTCCTGGGCGCTCTATAGGTGGGGGTCTATGCTCCCCCTCCACTGAGCGCCCTGACTTAGTGTGGAAGACCTGATGCTGCCGGGACAGACGGCTCCTCTGATGGCGTTTCCTTGCGTTACCATACTTGGCTCATCTGGACTCAGCCTAATATAATTTTTACTCGTGTGTGTGTGTGAGTCTGTGTGTGTGTGCGTGTGATTGCATATGTTTGTTAATGTTTTTAACCTGTTATGGGAATCTGGGGTCATTTTGTAAAGCACTTTGAATAACATTTTGTTTGAAAAGCGCTTTAGAAATAAAATTTGATTGATTGATTGATTGATTGAATTTGTTGATCCCTAAAGCCTGATCACATATAAACAATAGAGTCACTTCCTGTTCTATTTCGTCTAGTCTTAGCCCTTAAGCTAGCTGCTATTGGAAGGATGATCTCAGCATCAGCCAATCATGAAAAGCTTAAATGTACGCCCACCAATGGTGGGCACCCCTGTGGGTATATAAGTGGAGCGACTCCACTGTTCGCCTCCGTTATCTCTTCAAGCCAAGCTTAAGAGCTTCCTTTAAAGAGCAATTATCCAAGAAGCATTCTACTCACCTACCATGTCCAGCGACGCCAGGACCTGCCCGGCCTGCCAGATGGGCTCCATCTCCAGCGGCGACCTGCACGCCAAGTGTGAGGTCTGTCTCGGGGCTCATCACGCTGGCCTGGCTTTGACCCCCCAGGCCTCGTGCCCGTTTTGTGCCGCTCTGCCCGTGGCTGAAAAGATCCGCCGGGTCAATTACTTCACCCCCGCCGCCGACGGGGAAATTCCAGTGGCTGACACGTACTCACTGGACAAGACCTTACAGTTGTTCAACGTCGGCCAGGAACCGGCTGGTTTCAACCGACTGGACGATGTCATCGACAGTGAGGAGTACAACGAGGCTGGCTGCCATAGCCCTTCTTCCCTCCTGGACAACACGGAGGTCGACGAGCCTCGCTCAGCGGGTCCTTCTGCTCCAGTGACTTCTCGCTCCTCCCTGCCAGCAGTTAGATCACTGCTTCAGGAGCTGCCTGCCATCATCTCCGTGGCTGCGTTCCGCAAGGGGCTAACCGTGCCAGAACCGGCTCCACCTGAAGCAGATGATTTGGCTGGAATTTTCGGGTCAACACAAACACGCTGTCCAGACCCCATCTGGCCACGCTTCCCCGCTGCCATGAGCTGCTGGTCCGCCGCCTTCTCCGAACCTGCTAAGCTCAAGGCGCCAATTTCCACATATGCTGCCATTACCAAGGTCGAGGGCTTCTCCGACCAAGGCTGGCCTTCCGTTCCTCCACTGGAGCCGGACTTGGCCTCGCTGTTTGGCGCCAGGAACCACCTCGCTGGCCTGCAAGCAGTTCCCGAAGGCTCAGCATCTTGCTGTCCCAGACAACTTGTGTCATGTTCTGAGAAAAGAGTCTAACCCAGGACATGCAGAATCAGAGTCAGTCGGATTGTATGAAAAAATAATAATTTTCATTTAAAACGATGAACTAAGGGCGCACTGGAAATCCAGCGGGTGCAGAAACAGGAAGCAGCGTCTAGAGGGGAGAGTAACAGAAGTGAGTATGGGAGTTGTAGTATGGCAGGGGACGTGCTGACGGAGGGACTTACGGCTTGGGAAGACGAGAAGTGTGTGGGAGGGGTCAGCCGGGGTAAGTCCAGGGAATGAATGTAGAGTGGTAGAGGTGAATGGTGGAATGTGATCTGGACCGGTGTGGTTCTGGAGAGGGAGTGAGAGGTGGAGGAGATCGGGTCGGCACTTGGAGGAGGGTGAACCAGGAGGCGAACCGGATAATAATCCAAAACGGCGTTGGGGAAAATCCTGATGAGAATCCAGACCTGAGGTGAGTAAAATCCAAAAATCGCATTAATCCAAGTCACGAGAGAACTAGAGACTACCAGTCAGTAGTAATCATCCGGCGTCGAGTCATGTCCACCTTCCTCCTTATAAACCGGCCCGCTGATCAGCTGATTAGAAACAGCTGTTGCTCCCTCTCCTGAAACCAACCGCTGCTTGACGGACAAACTTGTCTTATTCTCTTTGTGTCTTGTTAAATCCAAAGAACCACAATAGTTAGTGAAATCTATTTATCTATGTATCAACTTACTGTCATCTAGAATCTTCTGGTGCTGAGCCGTAGATGGCAACCACCGTGAAACTCACAGTAGAGAATTGATGGAATCCCTCTTTGTTTAGAAAAACAGACTGCAGTACCCGATTATGAGCACAGGATCTTGCTCCTTTAAGAAATGACTTCAATCAACCCTGTCTGACAACATGAAATAGACCGAAAGAGTCACATATATTTTGCTTTTAAAGGAAGTTAAACAAAAAAAGAACCCAGAACAACATTAAAAGCACCATAGGCCTCCCTGGGTTCAGTTTAAGGTCAAAGATCATTATTCAAGAATAAAAATGTGGCCAACGCCAAAACTTCTCTGGCCAAAAAAGATCACAAAACCCATCTAACATTTGAAACATCAATGAATGAAAACATCTTTGATGATCTCAAAGACCTTTAGAGAAATATTCTGTGGCCTGATGAGACAAGAGAGTGTGTGTGCCATTCCATCTGAAGTAAAGTAACAACAAAACCACTTAATAGAATAGAAGTGAATAGAATAGAATAGAATAGAATTTATTGATCACACGGTGGGGTTAATTCACTTGTTACTGCAGCACTAACACTTAAGAGAATAATTTGAAGAAAAATAACAACAAAGGTACATGTATGTACACACAGGCAGTAAGCTAGTATTGTAACGACTAAAAACCACAAATACAAAATGAAGAACTTGGGTTCTAAAACAATGCAGCATGTTGTAAGGGACACAGACATACTATGTAAATCCAATATTGTACAGGTATTGAACACATACTGAATATTGTACAGACGTTATTGCGTACCAGGATATTGCAAATACAACTTAAACTGATGAGTTATACACTCTTACTGCAGACGGGATGAATGACCTACAGTAGCTTTCTGTTTTACATCTGGGATGTCTCAGTCTGCCACTGAAGGGAGGTCATCTTCCCCACCATCCTCATTTCACATATCTTTTCAAGTGAATCCAGTGGGCAGCTCAGAACCGAGCTAGCTATGTGAACTAGCTTGTTCAGTCTCTTTCTGTCTCGGTCAGAGCTACCTGCTCCCCAACAGAACACTATTTCTCTTCTGGCACTCAGAGAGCACAGACGCTTCCCTTTTTGCTCCCTTATCATTTTTCCCAAGGCTCTTTGTTCTGTCTGCCTACACAGCGCTTCTCTGCATTTCCTCTGGGAATCACTATTTTTCAGAAATGGATTTAATTAATTGGTCATTCAACGCGATTGATAAGATTTTTTCTACGATGAGAACGGAGGAGGGGGCTCGCGCTTGCTCTCACGGGACACACGCAGCGGGATATATGCTCGATTCCTGGAAGAAGTGGAATGTCATCTGTCTCTCTCAGCTGTCCATTGAGGATGTCGAAGATATGTGGATATTTGGCCTGATGGTCACTGGTTTCTTCTGATTGGAGTGGGAGGATATCTGGTTTTCCGAAAAATGGGGATGACGGGAGCGATTGGAGGGCGACCCGCACCCATGGACGGCACCGTCCGGGCAGAGACCTCACAGACTGGGACGTTACTTGAGGTGAATCGCAAGCTGGACAATGTCTTAGCCGCGTTACCGGTGTTAGCGCGCAAAATGGACGTCATCTCGGAGAGGGTCACCGGACGGTGTGGAGATGTTTAATCACCCGAATTGGCTTCACTGGAGGACTTGAATGATCAATACAGACTTTAAGGCAGAGAGGAAAATTATCTCTGCCTGACCCAAACAAAGTCCTGTTATCCAATCTGACGCCATAAGCAGCCTTGGAGTTGCGTGCAACAACCCCCACGATGGAAGGAATGCAGACAGATGCTGTGAAAACCCTACCTACGCCCCCCCCCCCACCCCCCCACCCCCCCGCCTTCAGGTTGTGGTCTCTGCAGCGAGGTCATCAAAATGGAGGCACTCAATGTGCTCTGTGCTTACCCATGACCTCCACCCACCTGTGGATTCAGTTGGCCGAGCGCCACATGGGCTGCTCTCGCTGAGGAAACCAGGATCCCAGCCCCCACCCCCCCCACCCCACCCCCGGGTCTCATGTTGTGAACTGTGACGTTCGTGCTTACATGTTGAGGTGTTTTTTTGCATAGTAGAGCTACTCCCTGCTGCCCTTCTTCTCCAGCCTTCAGAGAGTACAGACGCTTTTTTCTCAGCTCCCTTATCGGCTTCCCCAAGGCTCTTGTCCTGTCTGCCTACAGAGCACTTCTCTGCATTTCTCCTGAAACCACTACTCTTTTTTGGAAATATGGACTTAATTAATTGGTCATTCAACGTGATTGACAAAATTTTCTCTACGATGAGAACGGAGAAGGGGGCTCCCACCTGTCCCGAGGGGACATTCGCATCGGGATATGCACTCGATTCTTGGGAGGTCTGGCGAATCGTGTGCCTCTCTCAGCTGTCCATCGAGGACGTGGAAGATTTGTGGATATTCGGCCTAATGATCACTGGATTTCTTCTGATTGGAGTGGGAGGATATCTGGTTTTCTGGAAATTTGGGAAGACGGGAGCGATTGGAGTGCGACCCGTACCCACGGAATGTGCCGCTCGTGCGGTGACCTCACAGACTGGGACGTTACTCGAGGTGAACCGTAAGCTGGACAATGTCCTTGCGGCGTTGCCTGTGTTAGTGCACAAGATGGATTTGATCTCGGAGAGGGTCGCCGGACGATGCGGGGATGTGGAATGTAAAATTGGCTTCACTGGTGGACATGAATGACCACTTAGAGACTACAAGACGGAGGGGAAGATTATCTCTGTCTACCCTAAACAAAGTTATGTTTATCCTTATCTGACGCCATAGCAGCCTCTCAAGGCTGCCTCAACACACCCCCACAAAAGGAGGAATGCCGACAGATGCTGTGTCCCGACCTTCACCCTCTCCCTTCAGGCTGACATGTCTGCAGGGACCTCAATGTGCTCTCTGTTCCTTATCTCTCCCTCCCACCTGTTGTTCTGCAGCTGGTCGATGCGCCGCAGTGGCAGCTCCCATTGGAGGCTTCAGGATCCCGCCCACCCCCACCTCCCCATTGGACTCTGATGTTGTACACGTGCTGTCTGTGCTTCCATGTCGGGTGTTTTTTTGCATTGGAGTGCTACACCCTGCTGGTGTAACCCTGTTAATGCCTTTTTTTCCCCTCCCTGAACTTTCCTCATGTAACACCCTTTTCATCTAACTATTAAGGTAGCGCGACTCATGTTGCGAATGACCGCAGTCACCAATTCTTGTTAAGTGTCTTACCCACGTATGTCTGATCTTTGAATTGTGTGTGCTGAAACTGAATTTCATTTCTCTGTATGTCCTGCACATGTGGAGAATATGACAATAAATGACTCTTGACTCTTGACTCTTGACGCTTGACTCTTGGGTGTGACTCTGCTCGGCCTTTTTTCCCTCCTCCAATTCTCCTCATGTAATCCCCTCTTCATCTATTATCTAACGGTAGCGCGACTCTTGTTGCGAATGACCACAGTACCAATTCTTCTGTACTGAAACAATTGCCCACCGGGGATGATTAAAGTTTTTTGATTGATTGATTGATTGATTGGTAACAGAGCCAACAACAGAGTGATACAAGGATTTTAGCAGATGTGAATTAACTCTGAAGGACCTCAGCCTCCACAGGAGGTGGAGGTGGCTTTGTCCCTTCTTATACTGAGCATCTACTCCCAGGTACTTAAAGGTATCTACCACCTCAATGTCTGCTCCCTGGATATTTACTGGTGAGTGAGGAGGAGTGTTTTACTGGTGTTCAAGCAAAGGTGGTCACGCTCACACAAGTCCACAAAGTCCATTATGACTGACCTGTACTCCAGGTCATTCCCCTCATACACACAGCCGACAATGACCGAGTCATCAGAGAACTTCTGGAAGTGACAGCTGCTGGTGTTGTAGGTGAAGTCAAAGATGTAGAAGGTGAAGAGAAAGAGTGAGAGCACCGTACCTTGTGGAGCTCCAGTACTGCACACGACCACCTCAGACATACAGGTGTGCAGCCTCACGTACTGTGGCCTATTGGTGAGGTAGTTGACGGTCCATGCAGTCAGATGTTCTTCCACTCCTGCACCCCTCATCTTCTGCTGCAGTAGACACAGCTGAATGGTGTTGAAGGCACTTGAGTAGAAGAACAGGATCCTCACAGTGCTCTTTTGCATCTTGAGGTGAGTCAGAGCCTGGTGCTGCAGGTTGATGAGCGCGCCCTCCACCCCCATGCTTGGTTTATATGCAAATAGCAGCGGGTCTATTTCTGGTCTCACCACTGAACGTAGATGGGTGAAGATAAGTGGTCTGGTTCTTCATAGCAATAATCAGACATGGCAGCGGTAGTGTGCTGGTCTTTGTTGCTTCACGACTTTGATCACTTGTTGTATTTGATGGAATCATGCATTCATCTCTCTAACATAAAATACTGAAGGAGAATACCTGATTGTTTACTTTAAATGTTCATGCTGGAAAAAAGCCTATAATGTGGCTGAATTCAAATATCCTGTGAGACTAAGCTTGCCCCTTGATGGGAGAAAGTTTCATTTAAAATCATTTCTTGTGTGCGTTTATTTTTTTGTCGGATATTTAGACTTGTGTGCTGATCTTTAGTCACATTAACTGTGACTACAAAAGGAGAGCTGAAGAAATCTGTCAGGGGGATAAATACCTTTTCACAGCTCTGTTCTTGTCTACCCGAGGGTTATACTGTAACAGCCCATAAATAAGGGTAATCTTTTAGCTGAATGAGTATGATAATGCTGTCTAAAAGACAGAAAGCACATGTTGAGCTGCTGGGGGACTTTTATTAACTAGTGAAGTAGGAAGAGTCAGTAATAGTCCAATTATTCCTAAACTTCTCTTTGTCCCTTTTGCAGAACCAGTTCATACAGAGGTTGGCAGCGTGCTACAAGCGTTTCCTTTTTCTGGGGTAGTAATTGACATGGGAACATCGCCTGAACACGTAGCATTGTGGCTCTAGTTCTTATCTGCTGAGAAAAAGCATCTGGTTCAACTGCTACTAAGATTATTTATTTTAAAAGTCTATCTAAAACCACACACAACTTCAGGCCGAGCCCTTTGCTTGAGGTTGCAGCTGCACAGAGAAGAATTTGTCACTGTTGTCTGTGGGCTGGATTGTTACTGCTGCCGGAAGCTACTCTTTTATAAGACACAGCCGACTACATTATCCTGTTTAATCTGTGTCAGCCTCTACCATTGCAGAGGTTTAGCTAATGCTTCATTAGTCTGGTTTTTACTCCAATTTTGTCCTTAATGTGCTACATTTCTGGTTAGACCCCATTTAATAATAATTATTCCGGTCAACATCAGCTGCTTAGGGCACAGATTGGTATTTGTTCAGAGGGAAAAAAGGTTGCTAGGCAATCCACTGAGATCTAAGAAAAGGTCTGTATGAGATGTGGCGAAGACAGAGAGCTGGCAGTTGCTGGGTAAATTACAAGTAGACAATCAAAGTCATGTCACACTGAGCCAGGGAGCAGACTGAGAGACGCGAGACGCTGAATGGAACCGGTTCCCCTCTGTCCTGTAGCACACAGTGGCAGACCCTCGATGTCATCAGCTACATGAGCAATTAAGTGCACTCCATAAATTAGTCTGTGGTTTATTATTGTGTTTTGCAAAGGGCCTCAACAATCATCACACCCTATTCGGGATGCTGCATGCTTGTGTTCATGAGTGACACACTCAGAAAAGGCTTTAAATGTGGCTTTGAGCAAACAGCTTTGATTTGGAGTGGGACAAGTAAAGGAGGTGGCATGAATAGGTTCACACTCTGTGGAGACTGAGTGGCTCCCAAGCAACCGAAAAAATAAAAATAAAAATAAATAAAAAACACCAAGAATAAAAGATAGACCGTTGAAGAAACATCACGAACGTCCTACGACTGAACGAGTTCACCCAGTCACAGGGCACAATGGGGCAGTTTGAGTTTAGCTGTCTTTCATCTTAATACACAGATGTGGCTGTGCACCCTTTGGAGTGGGGTGGGGTGGGGGCTGATGGGGGGAGGGATTTATGGCTGGGAAGACTGTAGCTGTCATGTCCCTGCAGCAGCAGCACCACCACAGCTCAGCATCTCTGCCAAGGCGCAGTTTACTCTGCCAGCACCAGCCGTGCATCCCAATGAGCTGCATGCAGGAAATGGCTAATGTTACAGCCTCTCACCATGTACCCTGGGATATGAGCTCAATTAACTTAGCATAAGCACAGTCAGTCGGGATGAAAAGAGATACCGGCCTGGTATTCTACATGATTCATAATTACGATTTATGTGGCAAACTCAGATGCAAAAACAAAAACTACGCTGAGTGCTCCATGTGATTGATAACTTTGATGTTGAAATTCTTTGTTTCACACTGCTCCTGTTTGCCTGTAATCCATCTTAGAGTCTGTGTGTACTGGCCGGGGCGTTCAGGGCGATCTCAGGAGCCCGGAATAAAACCGGAGGATGCTCCATCAATTTTAGCGTGCCTCGCTGATTTACATCTCAGCAGCAGAAGGCAGTTCATGACTTGCAGAATTCAGCATTTTCCCACTATTTTTCCACATGACTTCAAATCTATCACGGCGCACCAGGAACTTTAAGAGGCGCTACGCTCGGACCTCCTCTATTCCCATGTAATTAGTGAGTTTGTATATCTCTGGTTTAACTGGAAGCTGAACATGGCTAAATGAATGCTACTACGTTTGCAGTGTTGATTTGAGGTCAGAGGGAGCTGCAGCTCAAAAGCTTTTTGTGACTGGCAGGATTTTACTTACAAGTTGCTGCATCTCTTTAGGCTGCGCACGAAACACCTAGCAGGAGCAAAATCCATTAGAGACTCTTTGAGGAGAGAGTCTTTTTTAAACTGGTCTGTGTAGAGCTTTGTCCCTTTGAAACCATCCATTTTTAAGCGCTTTGTGCATTTACAATAGTAGGCAGATTTACACACTGCTCTTAAAATAATAAATACATTTTTAAGCCATGGACATAGAAAATGTTTCATATTTACACTACTTCTCCTTCAAAAACAAATCTGGCTGCTCCATACAGATATATCACCATTATGAAAGAGGATTAGAAGCTGTTTTTACTACCTCAAATTCATGATTTCAGCAACAAACACTTGTGTAGTCTAAACCATTCCAGGCGGTAAGGATTTTTAGTTTTAATCACTGTTTATTTGTGTCAATGTGATACATTGTCATTACATTTATTATCTCTATTTTAGGTTCTCAGAGTTTTATGCCTATTCAGAATCAATAAGATAAATAAAAGTTATTGTGAACCAGCAAATGTGTTTCGGGCATGTCCTGCCGGCAGAAGGCCCCCGGGTCGACCCAGGACACGTTGGAGAGGTTACATCTCCAATCTGGTCCGGGAACGCCTTGGGGTCCTGCCGGAGGAGCTGGTGGACAAGGCCAGGGAGAGGACGGCCTGGAGCTCCCTAGTTGGGATGCTGCCCCCGTGACCCGGACCCGGATAAGCGGAGGAAGACGACGACGACGACGATGACGACGACGACAGCAAATGTTGTTGAAATGTATTGATGCATTTACAGACAAATCTAGTCATTATGCCTATTGCTTCATAAATCTTCTACAGCCTCTCTGGAATACAAATGTGTCATGGATTTTGTCAATATGTTTATCAATAACCCATTTCCTATAGTGAAGAGAGAAGAAGACAATGACCAGACAAGTCAAACAGTTATAACTGTGGCTTAATGCACGAGGCAAAATGCCCCGAACATCTGTTCACAGAGTTTATTTATACCAGAGATAAGAGAGAGAGAGAGAGAGAGAGAGAGAGAGAGAGAGAGAGAGAGAGAGAGAGAGAGAGAGACAGAGAGACAGAGACAAAGAGAGACAGAGAGAGAGAGAGAGAGAGAGAGAGAGAGAGAGAGAGAGAGAGAGAGAGAGAGAGAGAGAGATGGTGTGTGTGTGTGTCAGGCATAGAGCAATACATTTACATTCAGTTGATTGAGTCCATGATCAAGAACTAATAAACATACATTTTTCCATAACATTCCCTCCTGTTTATCCGAATAGGATAACCAAACAAAAGGAAGCAACAAAACTAAACCAAATAAGGAAAATAAAAAAACAGTAAAATGATAAGGAATTTTATCCACTTCCATAACTTGTCACCAATATCTATGAAAGCTACATCAATCACGACTTAAGGAATAGGGAACTTGTAAAACCAGGAAAGGTGATCATCTCGGTAGTCATAAGGACCAATAGGGTACAAATCAAGTAACTCAAGACAAAAAATGATAAGCATCAAAACAAGAAAAATAATAAGTAAAGTAATAAACACTACGATCAGATACGAAAGGTTCAGAATCAACACGATGAAGTGAGAACACAGCATGAGGTGCTGCAAGCTTTTATCTATGCGGATCGTAATCTCAATCCTGACAACGTTGTCCACAGAATCATTCCATACAAAGTTCAATACAAAAATCTGCAAAATAATAAGAACAAAGAAGGTGATAAACACGATAAGGCAAACACAACTGACAATAATATCTTACAGCAGTTCACAGAGATATAGAATGGAATCAGCTAAATCAACACAATTATAACTTTAAGAAAAGCTGTTTCATACAGGCGTCGACCACAGGACTGGAAGAGGCGTCGACCACAGGACTGGAAGAGGTGTCAACCACCGTCGACTTCTGGTCTGGGGGCGTCAACTTCTGGTCTGGGGGCGTCGACTTCGGGTCCGGGGGCGTCGGCTTCTGGTCCGGGGGTGTCGGCTTCTGGACCGCCGACTTCTGGACCGGAACCGTTGACTTCTGGAGTGGAGGCGGAGCCGCTGCAGGAGGAGCTGCCGACTTCTGGACTGGCCGGCCCGGGGGGAGAGCCTCTTGGGTCACCACCGGGACCAGAGCGGACCGAACCGGAAGCGCCGGAAACTGGGAGAGCAGGGAGGACAGACCGTCCAGCTGGAGCTCCTGGAGACTGAGGATCTGATGGAGTTGGGCCAGCTCAGCTCGGAGACCGGCGAGCTCTGCTGGGGGGACCGCGGGCTCGCTCCTCTGGCCCTGAGACGAGGGAGCTGCTGACTGGACTGAAACCTTCTCCTGGAGATTCGGGGAGGATAGGGTGTCCAGGTGGGACTCCTGGAGGCTGACGAGCTGACGGATACGGCCAAGCTCTACCTGGAGACCGGCGAGCTCTGTCGGCTGGGCTGTAGGCGTGGTTCCTCCACCTGCAGCTGACGGAGGAGCTGATTGGACCGGAGATGGGACTGCTGGTCTGACTGGGGGCGGGTCCAAGCTGGTGCACCGAGCCGGGGCAGTGGCAAGCTTGCAGTTCCATCCTGGGACTCAGGGTTGCGGTGGAGCCCGGCATCCTTCCCCACGCCGTGGGCCAACTCCGGGGGAGCACACAGCCAGTCTGGTACCCACGTAGCAGGAACGGTCTGGCAGCCTCTCCCGGTCCAACCTCTCATCTGGCTCCGGAAGGGTGGAGAGGATCGCCGAGGCTGAAGTTCGGTGGCGGCGTCTACGGCGAGGCGACGCCGGAGGAGGAGAAGCCGGCCGGTGGTCCGAGGAGAGAAATTGGAGCAGGCACTCCCAGGGGAGAATCTCCCCGCTGGATCCTTTAGTGGGGTGGATCATTCTGTCAGCGCGTGCCGGTGAGTGAGGCAGATACAAGGATCCACACGCGGGTGAGGGAAGCAGGCAGGCAGACAAACCAGAATGAGTTTGGAGTCTTTAATAGTGAACACACGCTGGACAATGAAACAATGATCCACAAAGAGACACAGAACAGAAGTGGTTTAAATACAAGAGGGTTGGGAGCTTGGGTGATTGGAAAACAAGAGGCCGGTGGGAGCAATTAACAGAGAAGCAGGCTGAACCAAATGGGGAGACAGGACAGGGTGTGACAAACACAGTGTATTGAAACATCAGGTGAATTTAGTTTAAAGCTCCAAGTTGCAGACGAATCTTTCAGTGAAGGAGGAAAAATGAAGGTGTAATATTAATTAACGCAGCTCTAACTATGGCAGAGCTGAGGCAAACCAGGCGTTCTTCATCAAAGGGCTTGTCTGTGGACTGAGAGTCCCGGTTGGAGAATAGGTATGAAAGTCAGAGTCCTCTTCCGTCCAGATCCAGAGAGTAATAACGTAGTTCGGAACATGAAGCGCACAATTCAACTTCTCAATAGGAAGACTTCAGGGTCCTTCCATGGTGTGTCGAGGCAGTTGTCCAATTGTCAGGGAGCTGATCTTGTCCCCGAAAAGTCCTTCAGTTCCTTGACCGTGAAACCAGTCTGGAGATTTGGGTGCAGGCGCTTGAAGTAGTTATCCTTTCCCAGCGGCTCGTCTTCGCAGTGTTCTGTTGTAGTTGTGTCCAGGGGGCTCTCAGTCGAGGTGGATGCAGGTTATGTTGTCATGTAGGTGCACGTCAGGGAAGAGCCCCAATCCATCATTTCAGTTCCAGTTCTAGTACCTTCTCAAATGCTGCTGTCTCAGTTGTTCCATCAGGTGCTGAGAGGCGGCCCAAGTGCAGGGCCATGAGTACAACCACCAACATCAACAATGTGGTGAACCCAGCAAGCTTGAAGCAGACCTTTATCTTATCTTTATCTTGATCTTATCTTCACCGGTTTGAGGGATGGCACCCTAGTGGTGGCACACCCCTTTGTAGCCAGGCTTTGTTGCGGCGCTAAAGCGATTGGTTGATAAGCTTGCAGTGGGATAGATGAATCAAGATGGCCTCTCAGCAATCTTCACAGCAGTGGGAGTAATTAGTACTTCGAATGGACCTCTGGCTGCCCCATCTGTTTCGGTTCAGCACCTTCATCAAAACCCATTTTCCTGGTTTCACGACCTGTGGTGAAAAAGCACAAGAAAATTCTGGGAGATCACTGTTGATTTTAAATTGTTTTCAGCAACAATCCTTATGATCTAATATTTAAGGTAATTCCATCCAGGCAGAGTAATACTGTGAGGAAATCGTTATCAGACTACCCTCTTCTTGAGGCATGAGGCAACTCAGGGCTCACAGAAACAAAACATAAACAAACAAGGGACCGATACTGGCAAGCATTGTGCCAACCCAATGTTAAAATTGGACCTCACAAAACATGTGAAAAACACCCATCCCAAGGAACTTGAAAGTACTAGTTCACGTCAGCAAGGGGCAGAGTGGTGCAACACAGTGTGCATAAAACAAGAAAACAACTCAAAACAAACTAAACAACCAACAAAAAAGCCATAGTCAGTGTAAAGACAATTGAAAATAAATACAAAATCTGATTTAATCACCTAGGAGTAACAGGAGAAATTGTAGGGAAAGAACTGTAGCAAAAATTGTAATCCAATGAAATCAAAAAGAATCAACCTATCTGGGGAAAAGGGTGAGCTTGTCAGCATCCCCAAGCTCATATCAAAAATAAAAATATCATAGACTCTATGTGTTTGCTCTCATTATGCCAGAAACTTTCACCTCTAGTGACTTCTTAATTCAATCTCTTTCAATCAGTCAATCAATCAATCAATCAATCAAATCAAATATACTTTATTAATCCCAGAGGAAAATTAGAGTTTCAGTACACACAATTCAGAGATCAGACATACATGGGCACGACACATGACAAGAATTGGTGACTGTGGTCATTCGCAACCCTGAGTCGCGCTACCTTAATATAGATAAGAGGGTTACATGAGGATTGGTTCAGGTGGAGAGAAAAAAAAAGGCACTTCAGAGTTACCCTCCACCGGGAGGGCAGCTTTGCTCTGCAAAAAAACACCTCAGACAGATATGCGACAGACTTCAGACAACACAACATAAGTGTCCACTAGGTGGGGTGATGGGTTGGGGCTATTCCCACTTCAGTTCCTGCAGCCACGATAAGCAGCGCATGTCACCTCAGTGTGGATGGGGGAGGAGCATTAAGGGTTGGAGGGTTGCAGTGACCCTGGAACGTTTCAGCGGCCTTCCCGCAGTCCCGCCCAGGCTGGGAAAGGAGACAGAGTTGAGTTGCCATAGCGACGGCACTTTCTACATATCTTCTGAGGGGGGAGTTTTTTTTTTGGAGCCTTGCTGGCTCAAGGGCGCCAGATTCCGATTAGAAATTGTTTTGGGGCCAGTCAGAGATAATTTCCTCTCTGTCTTACACTTTGTTGGTCCTCAACCTCTCAAAATCCCAATAATGGACATTAAACTATCCCAATCCGTGCTGATTTGTCCACTCTCTCCTTGATGGTATCCATCTTTTGTGCCAATGAATGAATCTCGGCCAAAGTTCCAAGCTTACGACTCATCTCGACAATTATGTGAGTCTGTGAATTCACAGCGCGGTGCAAACCATCGCTGAGCTCCGGGATCATGTTAATATTCCTCGGCAGCTTGTTAATTTTCCGGTAAGCCAGGTAGCCTCCAAGGCCAGTGAGCAGGAAACCTGACACCAACACCATGAATATCCACACGTCTTCAGAGTCCTCCACAGACAGCTGAGATAAACAAATCAAGTTCCACTGTTTCCAGGAGTCCATGATGTATCCAACTGGGTCTGTCCCGGGGGGCATCCGGGAGCCCCTTCTCCCGATCTCATCATTGAAAAAAATTTTTAACAATCACGTTGGGAGACCAACTGATGAGATCCATTTGAGTGAATTTCAGTTTCCAGTTTCCAGAAAAAATGCAGAAGCAGCCGTGCACCCAGCACACAGAGACAGACAAAGGGCCTTCAGAATAAGATATGGAGAAGAGGAGGAAAAAAGCGTCTGCACCCTCCAAGAGCCAGAAGAGCTCCTAACACTGGAATTAACTAACAACAAAACCAGTCCTAATTGTAAAATAATATTTCAAATCCACATAGATTCAGTAGGGTAAGGTCGCTTCAGAGTACATCAACAATGTGCAATGTCATTCAATAATGCTACTCAAATAATGTGTAAACTTTGTCAACAGGAGATAAACACTGCAATACTCAGTCATGTTAAAAGAAAAAAAACTATTGAGTCTTACTAAGAAACAGCTGAATAACTCATTCATCATCTAAATCCTTTTTATAAAATAAATTAAGGTGTGTAACAAAGATTTTTTAACTTCATCATGTTTTATGAAATCCAAGTTATGAAATGTAGGCAATATCATACTGCCTGTCCTACAATAAATGAGATATGTGGTCATGTACAAAATTTACTATTTGATGAGTTCAGCAACAAACCTGTTCATTAATTGGTTTAAATTTTACCAATATTGTGTTTCAGTCAGAAACTACATAACTTTATATCCCCCCTGTTACGGATCCTGGGCTCCCGCTCCCTGAAAGGCTCAAGTCTGCTCCTTCCTTTGCTATTCAGGACCTTGGACAGGTCCTCCGGTGGACTGGTTTCCTCCTCTGCCCGCCTTCGGCACCCCAGCTGCAAGCAATCTTCTAATGAGCGCTGATGGCTTAAAAGACAGCAGATCTCACTTCTCTGGGAGAGAATCACAGCTTAACTCCCTGTCTTCCTCTCCTCGGTTTGGATCTTTGTGGACTTGCAGTTTCGAATTGGATAAGAACTTTGATGATTGTGATAATTAAGATAGATAGTTCTTATTATTTAATCCTCAAGTAAGTATTAGCCGTTTTCGTTTTGAGATCCATTTTGTCTGCTTTTCAGCATGATTTTTTTAGACATTTTTTCAGCTGTAGAGCTCGCTTTTCGTTTGTCAGTTAGATTAAAGTAAATAGCCGTGGAGATTTGTTTTTCTAGTTAGTCAACTCCGGCTCTTTTGTTTGTTAAATTAATCTCGTGTCTTTTTCCCTGAGGCCCCTTGCCTCAGGCGTTTTGATTTCCCCTCGTCGCCTTTCGTTTTATTAGTGTTTGTTGTGTTTAGTCATTTTTTCTCCCATTCTAGGACTGAGGATTTGTGTTTAATTCTGGTAATAAAACACCTTTTTATTAATACTCCTTCCTTTTCTCTACTCCAGTTATTATGTTACCCCTCCACCACAACGCCTAACACCTAGGGTTTGTAACATCCCCTAATTCTACAGTGAACAAGGCCAAGCAGCTGTGTCAACATTAACGTAATCTCTAATCTCGTAATTTTTATCTTTTAGGAATTTTATTAGAAGCTTTTCTGATTTCTGCTTAAGAATCACATGGCTGATAGGCTGGTAGGGATGGCTGGTAGAGTATTGTCTCACTCGTGCCCAAGGTCTGTTAGAATGCGTGTTTACGTTCTGATACGACCTTGCTGTTAAATGCAGACAAAGAGGAGCGTGAAATTCTGTGTCAAATTATTTCAAGGTTCCCTTTCTGGGATTACATGAAGAATTAAAATAACTAAAACTTATTAAATGCAAATTCCCTACAACAGCTTTAATCTGCTGTCTCATTTCAATTTTACTTCTAGACAGTTTCTCCCCTTGTTCAGATCACAGTGTCCACTAATTGGAGAACTGAACAAGGTTCTACGTTTGACAGACACCAGGAGATTCAGTTCATGACGACCGATATTTTAGAGTGCTCAAAATGCAGTTTTCAACTTCAACAGGTGCTGCACACCAAATCTGCTGTTGCCCGGGCTCCATTGTCATTTGCTGAGAACTCCCTTATCTCATTTTAAAATGTCAGAGACAAAGATTTAAATAAAACAAAAATAAGGAGATAAAATGCAGTTTGACAATAGTCACTAGTTTTGTTGGTCTTGACTAAAATATACACTCTTAGCTTTTATTTGGGCACTCATTTCCTACCAAGTACTGATAAACAGTCATTGTCTCAAATGGAGGGATTCCACTAAAACCCTTCCCTTTCATCCACTAAAGTGACATAATTTATAGTTTAAATTATATTAGTCACCAGAATACCAGGAATTAAATATTTGGCCAGTGCTTAACCTTTTGATGCATGAGTTATAAAATCTTCAATCATGATTTTTTAACAGTTATTTTCATTCATCTTTGAGTGGGAATGAAACAAATTTCAACAAATATTGTTTGTAACATTTGATAATTTGCAAATAATTTATTACATGTTCATGTAGCGTCATGAATGGCCTCATTTATGACCCAAAGGTCACACTCCTCCAGCTAGGTCAACCTGTCCTGGCTGCACTTCTATTTACAGATTATCCATCACAGGAGACACAGAGTCTGCTGTAAACCATCTTTAATCTGACTGCTGTTCCGTCCGCAAGATGAAGGACACGTCAAGAAAAAAAAATCATTTTTAATAAACTCTTTTCACAGTCTTATTACAAGGTTCATAAATAATCATTAAAGGTTCATTATACATGTATTTAATTACTGAAATGAATTATTATTCTTTGGTTAATAATAACTATTATTTATGATAATCAGTAATGTTTAACAGTGTAAAGGAGGTCACGTACACTTATACACACCATATAGGACACAGACATCAGGGTAAAGGTAACTGCTCTCACATGTCTTTGCTCCATAACCAAAGCTTTCTATCTCTGAGAGGGCGTGTCCTGAGGTCTTGTTAAAACCTAATCTCCTCAGTTCAAGTTCAGTTCGAAGCTCACCAAAATCTCTCCGTAGCACGAGAGTCCCAGAGGATCGAGACGGTCGCTCGAAGCCTCCACTGAGCTGCTCTGTCACACCAATAGAATTGCTCCAATAAACGCCACCTGCAACCAGCTGACACAAAACTCCTTCAGAGTTATTGATTTTTGAGACGCAACCAGTTTCATCAGTCGTTGTGACCCGGAGACATCTCAGAACCAAGGTTATTCTACCCACCTCGTGCTTGGGGGTTTATCATCCCTCCTGACATCTCGGATCCAGAAGGGGGTCTCCTGACTAGGTGAAGTAGACACTTTCGACAAATTGCGTCCGTATGCTGTTCTCTTTAAGAAATAACTTAGTTCAGCTGCAAAACAACTCTTTCACCCAGAACATGTTTTCTCTCTCTGAAAGAAACCTTCTGAGATTCCATCCACACATCCAACACACACATTTCATTTTAGTCCTCATCCAGACACAGGTTGCTTTTAATACCAAGTTTTAATATCAAAGTTTTATAAATTGTCATTTATGAGTTGTCTTTTAAATTGTCATCTTTAAATTGTTAGTCATCAATTCTTAACTTTTTAAACCTGACTCTTCTTTGAAATGAAACACAGAGTGATGTGCATTTGGTCATTGAATGAGCAAAAATTTCTTTAAGTCTTCTGATTTAATAAATAAACTTTTGCTATTAATTAAATCTCTTAAATTAAATATTAATCTTTGGATTAAATATAGACCAGGCCAGTTGGTGTATGAACTTCTATAGATTAATATAAGCTTCATTAGCTAATTTGTTTGATCTTTCTCAGAATCTAACAAAGCTGAATAGCACAGCGTTAAATTCTAGTATGTAGATTATCTACGCTACATTCACCTCAGTGGACAGCGTGCATTCTGAACATGAATATGGGCTTAACTTACTGAAGTAAAAATGGAGGAGCTCAAATGCAATAAGGTCTTCAACAGCTGTGCTTAACAGCAAAAACAAATGAATAACAATTATGAGAATCTGTTCAAATTATATTTTTTCATCTTTATTTTCTAGTTATAACCTTCAGGCCACAATTGACCTTGGTAGCTCAGACTCCGAGCACAGCTGCAGTTGTTCTTATTCTTTAGGCAGGCTCTTCCTCATCTCTGTTTCACATTTTCAACCTTTTTCTTTCTCTCCACCGCTCTGTGTATCCTCCTAACCATAATCCTGATAGTTCATTCGTAATTTTTCTCATTTTTCTCTCTTGTGCTATCTCACTTTAAGGTTACCCTGCAAGTACAACACATCAGCGGTTACCAAAATATCAGCGAAACATGTTTTCCATCAATCCTCTGATGTTTTTCAGATCATTTCCCCATTTTCTGGATTTACATTTCTATAAATGTACCATCTTTATTCAAAAGGTGTTTGTGAGTTCTTATTCCCCCATACATAGATACCACACGTACAAAGTAAATCCATACACTCTCTCATTTATCCAAACAACAATTAAAGCAGACATAATCTAAGACAACAAACAAACAACAACAGATAACTAGAGTTGCGTTTCTATTCAAGGCAAAATGCTCAAAAACCAATTTAACCTCTTAGTTATCACATCGGCACATTTATTAATGATTTATGAACTTTATCACACCACAGTTGCGTTTATAATGTTCGGCTAAAATGCTCAAAAAACAGCCAATACAACATCTCCGGAATCTGTTTATCTTTCTCTCTGACCACACAACCAACAATGACAGCTGGAGTTGTGTTTGTATTTAAGGCTAAACGCTCAAAAGCCAGGCCACCTCTCACTTAGGCTGCCTCTCAGCTATCACACCGGTCCATTCATCTCTCAACCATACCAAAACAGCATTCCAGGAATCTGCTCAGTTGCGATTATATTTTCTGGCTAAAACGCTCAAAAACCATTTAACCTCTGGTCACCTAGGATTTCTCTCGGCACCACAAAAGAAAAAACAACAAACTTGCCTCACCAAATCTCTCCACTCAGGGCTTGAGTTTGTGGATCCGCATTCCTCCCAACGACGTCAAGACCTCACCGACCCCCCAGCAAAACTCAGCGCTGTAGGAGATCAGGTTGTCGGCAGTCCTCTGGCGTCGGTTCTTGGCGCCGCGAGATGATGGGACCCCGGCTTTCGAAGGATCAAATAATGTCATGGATTTTGTCAATATGTTTATCAATAACCCATTTCCTACAGTGAGAGAAGGAGGCAATGAGCAGACAAGTCAAACAGTTATAACTGTGGCATAATGCACGAGGCAAAATGCCCCAAACATCTGTTCACAGAGTTTATTTATACCAAGAGATAAGAGAGAGAGAGAGAGAGAGAGAGAGAGAGAGAGAGAGATTGTGTGTGTGTGTGTGTGTGTGTGTGTGTGTGTGTGTGTGTGTGTGTGTGTGTGTGTGTGTGTGTGTGTGTGTGTCATGCAAAGAGGCATAGAGCAATACATTTACATTCAGTTTATTGAGTCCATGATCAAGAATTAATAAACATAAATTTTTCCACAACAAAATGTTTCGGTGTCAAGTGGATGTTAGCGTCCTTTTTTCAGCTTCTTTTTTTAAGAGACTGGCTGTTGTTTTCTCATCTGTCTTTTTAGAGTTGTTAGATGCTGGAGCATGTTTCTTGCTTGTAAAGCCCGTGGGCATTGTGCATGCTGCAATGAACTGATTTATTAAATTGTTTGCCTCACAGCAGCCACAAATATCTCCCATATTACAAGAGAGCAGGAGACTGTTGATGGTGCATCGGAGCCGCAGCTTGATAAATGGCTTTAAGAGCAGCCAAGTAAGATCCCTCATGCATCTGTCACAGAAAGGCGTTCGTTCTCAGCACCTGTAGATTCATGAAGACAAAGATTCTTGTTATAGGCAAATTACTTACATTTAGATCAACAGTGTTGTGTGAATTTTTACCATCAAGTCACAAGTAAGTCACAAGTCTTTGCAGTCAAGTCTCAAGTCAAGTCCAAGTCAAAGACAACCAAGTCCAAGTCTAGTCCAAAGTCAATGATATGGAAGTCCAAGTCAAGTCCAAGTCCTTTACTTTGAATTTTCAAGTCATAATGAAGTCATCTGTCAAACTTCTGTTCAATGACAATGATAATAAATAAATTCCAGAAATAAAACTTCTTAAAGCTTCATTTATTTGCTCAAACAAGCAGAAAGTGCAACTGAAACTGATTATAAACAAAGTTCTGCTGCATTTAGCAGTAAATCAAACCCAGAACCAAAAATGATTTATGATTTTTGTCCATGTCATGTTACTTTTGTGCTAAAATATCAAATATGCTCAAGTCATCATCAAGTCAACAGATGCAAGTCGATTCAAGTCGCAACTCATTGGTGTTCAAGTCCGAGTCAAGTCGTAAGTCTTTATAGATTTTGTCAAGTCAAGTCAGAAGTCATTAAAATAATGACTCAAGTCTGACTCGAGTCCAAGTCATGTGACTCGAGTCCACATCTCTGCATAATATTGTAACATTTCTGACCAGCTCAGTGGCCTAGTGGTATGAGGCTGGGAGATCATGGGTTCAAATCCATGGTCGTGTTATACTAAAGACTTTAAAAATGGGACTCAATGCCTCCCCGCTTGAGACTCAGCATTAAGTGGTTGTACTGGGGGGTTAAACCACCAAACTGTTCCTGACTGCAACCGTGTCTGCAGCTCACCGCTCCCGCAGGGATGGGTCAAATGCAGAGAACACATCAGTGTGTGTGACAACTAGTATGACTTGGACTTTAATGCCTCGTGCTACTGCTGACAACACTTAGAGTTTATCTTTCTTTATGTAAGGAATAATGCCTATTTGCTTTCTTAATAAATGGAATAAATAATTATCGGGACAGCTGTGGCTCAGATAGTGAAGTGTTTCTCCTCCATAGAAGGTTAGGCTATTCAAAATGCCAAAGTGAGCAGAACACTGATCTCCTTCATCGCACCCAGAATACTTGTTGTTGAGGAAACGTTGAAAAAAAAAGAATGCTGCCTTTACAGCATGTGATGGAAAAAAGGAGGGAAGTGTGAGTGGGTGTAAATGAGTGAATAAGAAAAAACTGCAGGGAAAATTAAAATGTGCTGCATGAAAAACGTATTTTGATCATAGAAAATCAAGTTTGTGTGTGTGTGTGTGTGTGTGTGTGTGTGTGTGTGTGTGTGTGCGTGCGTGTGTGTGTGTGTGCGCGCGCCCACATGCATATGTTTACTTAACATCTATGTTTATCTGACGATCATTTGGCATCAAGTTGACAGAAACAAATGTGCCGGAGTTTTTATTTGTTTAACTCTTTTCTTTGTGTGTCCTGATTTGGCTCTGTGGGGGTTTGGAGCTGTCTGATGCATTGAGCAGCTTGCTAGTGTACGGCCTTCAAAGTAAAAATACAAGTTTAAATCAATGCAAAACAAAAACAAGGAGACCAAAATTGTAGTTAATGGATCTGCAACATTTCTTTCCAGACAATTTCAAATCAGCTGCAAAAAGTTTTCCTGTCAAACTGTAATGGAATGTACTTTTCGTTTGTATCTTGGCTACTGTTTCGACTGTTAAAAGGAACGGATGCATTTCAATAAGATCCACTTGGATAAACAGAAAAGTAAAATACAAACATTTTCAGTCAACAGCCGTTTTACAAACTCTAGAAAAAAGATTGGTATCGGGTTGTACATCATGTCTCTTTGTAGTGGTCATGTCATTCTGTCATTATTTTGCTAATCAAATGTTCCTTTATTTACATGTTTCTATACCGCCAACGGTGCAGCCTCTCTCACTGATGAGTCATGCTGCATTGTCTGCTTTATTGCATGGTTTTATTTATAGATCTTTTGTGAAGGCATCTACTGGGGCTACACCGTGTCCTTAACAAATTTCCTGAAGCGGACCATTTTATTGAATCTATTCAAAAAGCTGAATATCCTACATTTCATTAACAAAGAGCACTTGTGTTGCACACATGTGGCCAAAGTAAAATAGAATCACTCTAGAAAATGTATAGTCCTAGTTTGGCCTAAATGCAGAAACATAATCATTATTGCATTTTTGTGAATGTGCAGTTGTATAAAATAAGTAAAAGAACAATCTGATGTTCAAAGAACAATCTGTTTTACAGGTGCTCCGGCCCTTTATTGTTTAGTTGCCATCTTTCACCACCAAGAATAATTAAAAAAAACAAATGATGTGTGTGAAGCGAGTCTTTAGCATGTTTAAGGCTTCTCCCCACTGGAAGGATGTGTACGTAAACGGTTTGATGGTAATTTGAGCCACCAGATGTCTCTACATTCTGCACACTGGACCTGATAGAGCAGATGCTTTCAGGTCGTCAGGCTGTAAAAGCACTGAATGGTTGACTGTATCAAAAGCTGCATGCAGATCTGACACAAGAAAGAAGTTTTAGCTTTTTTCAGGAAAAAGTGAGTCATTTGGTCAGTAACACTGTTTATAGCCCACCTGCTGAAACTGAAACTGAACTAAAAGTTTTAAGGAAATTACTTCTAGCATCCGGCTGACCTGAGATGTCTCCATCCATCCATTGAGTCGCAGCGATAACATTCAGAGTCCCCTCTCCTGTTCTGCCAGGACCTTTCCAGAGTGTTGCCGGACTTGAGAGGATGTATACCCTTTAAAAATGAGTTTTAGGTCTCCTTCACTTAGACATTCCCAGGAGGTGACCAGGAGGAATCCTTAGATGATCGAACCATCTGAGCTGGCTTCCGTAGGAGCATCAATTCCACCCTCTTCCTGGAGGACAGCGCTTCGGACCTTAATGCTCTCCCTGTACGTTCCAATACATTCCCACCTTGTTGTGGTGGATGGATTTGCGTACTCTCAAGATTCTGGAGCTCATGTTGCAATAAGCTACAGGAAGCCACCTCCATGTGGGCCCACCACCTGCAGGGGAAGAAGTAATGATGTATCTAGGTGTCAAGCGAGTTCTTGAGACTGGATGTGATGGTTTCCATTTTCCAGTTCGGCCTGTGGAGTGGAAAAGTTACAAAAAACTGGACTGAATGATGATAAAGTAAAATGTTTTCTTGTTTTGGTAGAGAAATGCTTCAACGCTTTGTTCCAGATGTGTGCAAGTTGTCTGGTCTTGCAAATGTGAGCTACCTGTTCCAGACAAACTTTGCTCTGTAACTTTCTGTATTGTAAACAGCGTTGGTTTCAAGTTGGACTGAGAACAGCTTGGATGTTAGTTTCATATCAGCACACATTATAGCAATTTATAGTAATGAGAAATCAAGTCACATGAAATATTAATGCTGAAACTGTGATGTGGCATTAAATATGTTTCCCACGAGGCATTTTATTTGAGATAAGCTGTTAGAACTTGGTTCATTTACTTTAGTACACATGTCCAATGAAATATTAAATTTCATGTATAAATATTAATACGGCTGAGATAATGCTGAGTGTGTACTTTGTGGTGAGTGAATTTGTGTCCATGTGGAGACCTTCTCTGTGAGGAAAAACATCATAGAAGCTGAACAGGCAGGAGATCTGTGAATGTGAGGATCGTAAACTCCACAGGAGTCAGCATCAAAGATGTCGCCAAATCACAAGGTGACCACTTTGAGTCTGAATCTATCCAAATAACATAGAGATGCTTTGATGTTTCCTCAGGTGGCTGTGAAAACAACATGCTCGCTTCACGCTGGGTTTTTTAAGCTTGTGGAATAAAAGAACACACCTGCTTAAACTGTCAGTGAAATTTAAAATGCTACAAATTCCTGCTTTCTGTAGGTGGAAATAAACGTTTTTCCACAAATTTAAGGTTTTTACACTGACTTCAGGTCCTGATGATGACATCAATTTATGTTTTGTCCACATTATAAGATCCATGTAATATTATTTTAAAATGACTGTTTATCTGAATGTGACGCATTTTCTCATTTACTACAAAAAACCCAGAAAATATATTCTTGCCAACTTTGCAGTGAAAATGTTCACTTTTCAGATTTTACCACAAATTCTTTCATATTTCGAGGAGAATCTGTCGAATTCAATAATACAAAGTATTAAATCCAAAAGTTCAGTCATGATTCAATGAATCATACAAAATAAAAGCATGCTGCCAAAACAAAATCTAATTGCAAGCCATTAAATGTATGTCTGGTAAGGAAATGTTTCCTTCTCTGCCAGAAGAAGTCAAAATTGTCGGTCCTTCTTGAAAGTTAGTATATTGTGTAATCTGTTCGAAGTGGTCCTATAGAAGCAGCACGGAGCCTCTCATACCTGCCAGCTTCAGAGATCACCCACACAAACACTGTGTTTGTCTGTCTGCCCTGAGAAACAGCTCATCAGCTAGCAGCCTCCACGGTCAACCACTGCACCTCAAACACACAGACTCGCCGCCTCCTCCAAAGCCCGGTGCACATCCATCATAATTATGCACAGCAGGAATTTAAATAGCTCTTCTTAGTTACGAGCAGAGGGACATTGTACCAGTTTTCTATTATACAAAGAAAACAGGGAACATAAAAATCTGTTTGGGTTACATTTGTTTACTGGCTGTGACACATGAAATACTTCAGTTGAATCATTTCTGTGCTTCCTGTTTCTTTATCCACCTGATTTGCATCATCTGAAAAATTTTGCTGGATGTAGAAATCTTAAATGTTTTGAGGCTACAGTGAGTGACTCTGAAAAAATCTGTCTCCAACGTGTCCTGTGTGAGACATTTTCCACTTGTATAAACAACAACTTTGTCTCAAATGCATCTGACTACAGTGGTGTGCTTAAGAGGCTGCAAATAGCTGTGTGGTCTCTTTAAGAGTGTGTGCAATTAGCCGTAAAGATTGAGACAAAATAAACGACCAAATAAATCTGGGTTCAACACAACAGAACCATCAAATGTTCTCGCTGTGTGTCTCCTTTTGTAAAACCATGTTTTAGAATCAGTTTATTCAGTGCTGCTAAACCTGGTCCTTGCATTCTTTGTTTGTTGCATTGTTTATTTGCACTTGATTCACTGGTTGAAGTATCTCTTCACTGTGTGATTAAGCTCAACAGAAACCTTTTCAGTCACACATTCATTCAAACCAAGTGTTTTAGAGAAGAGAAACATCTAAAACATGCTCTCTAAGGCCAGGAAGGGAAAGCATCCATTTATTTAGTTATGTCAGACAGAACTAACCATTCATCCATCCATTCATCCCTTCCTAAATTCACCCACTCCAAGGTATTCCCACACCAGTTATGAGATGTAATGGCTGTAGCAAGCTTTCCCCAAGGTCTCCTCCCTGCAGGACATGTCTGAGGGGACTGTGAAAGCTGGGAAATGAGGTAGGGTCTCTGAGTGAAAGTGCAATTCAGAGACCCTTTCAAGGACTGGTACATCATGATACTTCACTCTGACTAGTTATATCAAGCCCCCTCCTTAAAGCCAGAGCTGGGAGAGAGGATGGTCAGTGGCACCTGATGCCTCGCCCTAGGGGATCAGGCTGAGGGATCCATCTGTGGAGCCCCACAAAGAGAATAATGAGATCTCTTTCCAGTAGACCCACCACCTGCAGGAGGTGCACAAGGGACTGGTGCTATTGTAGCCTGGACAACCGTTGGAGGTCTTGGCGGTCCGATCCTTAATTATTGAAATATCATTTAAAATGAAGATAAACAAATCCTTTCATTTACAAGCTCCACTTCTCCATTTGTTTGAAGGACCTCTCAGATTGGTTTGTGTTAGTGATTACTTCATGTTTGCTTTACATGGCCTTGAATATGCGGCTCTGTTTAGTGACAGACAGAACAGGATGATGCAGCTCTGCATTGTCACATCAGGTGGAATTGTGAAGCTTATGCCGTTTGTCTACTGTGATAAGAGCTCTTTCTTCAAGGCTGGCATGCACCAAACAGCAGTGTTGGTAACGAGGAGCAATGGGATTACTGTTCTCAACATAAGACTATTCCTTGTCTAATTCACCGAAGGCGATGAATCTTTCAGAAAGTAGCAAAGTGTTTCACACTAACACAAATTCAGTTATATCGTTCCCATTTACAGGTGAAACTCCAACACTAACAAAGTTAATTTATTGCAGTAAAAGCATAAGGAGCCCAAAACCAAATTATTATATATTTTTAGATGTGTTACATTTCTCTATTTAAATTCCTCGTTTAAATGCTTGCATGTAAGTCTAATAGTCTAAAATTATAAATTTGGGGTTTTCATCAGCTGTAAATCGTAATCTTCACAATTAGAACATATAAAGGTTGGAAATATCTGGCTTTGCATGTAATGAGTCTTTCTCATGTATTAGTTTCAAGTTTTATTTAGTTTGAAGTTGAATTTTTGTTTTGCTTTGTTTTGTTTTGTTTTGCCATTTCTTTTCTTCCTCTGGGGTCAATATTTCATAAACATGGCCTAGCGTTCCATCTCTATGTTGACGATTGCCAGATTTACTCTCCATTGTGTCAAAAGAACAAGTTTTCCCCAACAGTGCTAACCACTGTGCCACCATGGGCTGCATGGTGGCGCAGTGGTTAGCACTGTTGCCTCGCAGCACAAAGGTTGCAGGTTCGAAACTTGGCTGCGGCCTTTCTGCGTGGAGTTGCGTGTTCTCCCCATGCATGTGTGGGTTTCCTCTGGGTACTCCGGTTTCCCCCACAGATCACAACATGCCCTATAGGTTATAAATTGTACGTCGCTTTGGATAAAAGCGTCTGCCAAATGAATAAACATAAACATAAGAGAAAGGTCACTCTACCGAGTCCGTTGTGTCCTGTCTTAATGAGGTGAAGTCTTGGCTAATGGCCAACTATCTGCATCTGAATGAGGGAAAGACAGAGCTCATTGTTTTTCACCCCAACAGCAGGAATGTGGATCGTTATGTCTCTTTCTCCCTACTCACAACCAGTTGTCACCAGTTTGGGGGTGAAAATTGATGCTGGACTTAAATTTGATGCTCACATCAACTCTGTGATCCGGTCCAGTCTCTTTCACCTGAGACGCCTTGCAAAAATCAAGCCTATGCTGTCTAGAGCCCACCTGGAGAGAGTACTCCATGCTTTTGTAATTTCTAGGCTTGATTACTGCAACTCTCTATATGCAGGGTTGTGTCAGTCATCACTGCATCGCCTACAGGTTGTGCAGAACAGCGCAGCCAGGTTTCTAACTGGAACCAGGAAACAGGACCACATCAGTCCGGTTCTGCCCTCCTTGCACTGGCTTCCGGTCTGTTATCATTCATACTTTAAACTCCTCGTCTTTGTTTACAATTTCTTCCAGGGTAGTGCTACCCCCATCTGGCCACGTTCCTGAACAGACCTTCCCCATCACGCGCTCTGCGCTCCTTTGACCAAGGCCTGTTCCCTGTCCCTCGTTCTAGGTGTCGTACTCGTGGGGACCGGGCTTTCTCAGTCCTAGCCCCATCACTCTGGAACCAGTTGCCACCCTCAGTCAGGCTATCCCCATCTCTGCCAGCCTTTAAGAGTCGCCTAAAAATTCACCTCCTCCGCTTGGCATTCCCTGAATGTGTATGAGTTAGGCCTTCATTTATGTTGATTTTAATTCCCTGCTTTCATTGGTCTCTTTATCTCTTGTTTTACCCATTTGTTTTCTACTTTAATGTTTTTACCTGTTTTTCTCATGTACCGTGTTCAGCGCCTTGGGCTTCCCAACAGGGTCGCGGAAGGCGCTTTATAAATAAAGCTTTGATTGATTGATTGATTGATTGATTGATTGATTGAATGAATTAGTGAAAGAAATGAACTTTCCGAGTTTAACATGAGGTCATCGACTTTTATGTAGCAGCTGCAGTGTAAGATGAAAATGGTGCTTGTTACAAACGGGACATGAAAGTTGCAAAGGACAGAAACAAATCACAAATCATAAAGTTTTAGTTTCTTGCAAGGGAAAGGTTGGATGAAACTCGGGGGAGATTAAGTGAGATTTAAAATGCTTAATACCTGGCAGCTCATCATTGGGCAGCTTTCCATGAAGCTGTGACACAAAAGGTGACCTTGATACGAGGAGCAGAGCTTCAGATGACATGCTGTCATGTCAGAGCAAGTATTTAAACCCCCTTTTTTTCCAGAATGTGAGTGAGGCTATCTGATAAACTGCTCATTTGGATATTTTTGTGCATGAAAACAAACTTCAAATTAAAATGTCATCTGACACTATCAACTTCCTCCTTTCATATAGACTAACGTGGTTTCTTGCTTAAAATCCTATTTCTTTTTATTTGCAGTTCTTTTATAAATGCTCACTGATACATATAATACCTGCAATACTTTATATGTGTCACTGCTGCACAGTAGCTCCACTCACTGTATATGCAGGCCCTATATCTTAAGATTTCACTAACTTTGGCACAGGTGAGCGACCCTTGTTCAATTTCCCTCAACAGTAATGTCTTCGAGAATTAAACGGGTTCATGAAATTGAGAATATATGAAACCATTTCTGAAAGATAAAATTATTTTTGGAACAGTGAAAGCAAAGTGTATACCCCCCACCCCCCCTCCCACCCCCATTCTAAGTGATTTCAGGGGTACACAAAATCAATAGCTCTCTAGTTGCATTTCTGCCAAGTTGATGGAGGCTGCTGAGTACATGTGCAAAGATAGATCAAGTTGGAAATCAATCAAATCTGAAACATTTCCTCTGAAAGGCAAGAAATGTAGGGCACTGAAGTGAGCACGAGTAAATTTAGGAGGTTTAAGGGTTCAGTCATTCTAGGAAATCATACTGTATGTCACCTTGCCTCGTTGCAGTAGGAGGTTAGTTTTTAGGGTTGCAGGTCAAATTCCAGATTAACTGTGACACTCGCTTTGAATACACGTTTAACTCATCCTTAACTGTTTTCATTTGTTAAAATTATTACACAAATCTATCTGTAAGACAGGTCAGCTTTGAGTAGGTTGATTAAAATTCAGAATGTTTCTTGATCCTCAAGTAAAAATTATTCTTTGTTTTGTTTTCTCTCTGTTTTCATGCATCTAAACCAAAAGAAGGAGTCTCGAATTGTGTGGATTTTCTTTATAACTTGACATGACCTTTTTGTGGGTTGGGAAAAAAATACACCAACATTCACCTGTGAAAAGTCACAGTACAATCCACAATTCCTTGGTAAATATATTCTGGGGAGGACAAACAGAGGAACTAAACAGAAAAGGCTTCAGGTATAAAATCAGAAAGGAGAAGAAGAAGAAGAAGAAGAAGAAGAAGAAGAAGAAGAAGAAGAAGAAGAAGAAGAAATCATTTCCATAGCGCCTCTCAAGATAAAAATCACGAGGCGCTTCACAAAAACACAAAAAATGTAAAAATATAAAAAAGCATTTAGAAAATGTTTACAAATATATTTAAAATGAGCAAAAATAGACAATTGGGATTTAAAAGAAAAAAATGTTAAGAAAGAGAGAGAGTGAATAGGAAAGAGGGAAATCAGTGGATCCTGAGGAAGGTGGAATAGGTAGAGAGAGCAGAATAAAGAGAGAGCGGTGAAGAAGGTCATACAAAAGCCAGCTTGAACAAGTGAGTCTTCAGCTGCTTTTTGAAGAAGTCCACTGAGTCCACTGATCTCAGGCTCAGGGGGAGAGAGGTCCAGAGTCTGGGGGCCACAGCAGCAAATGATCTGTCACCTTTGGTCTTTAGCCTGGTGCGCTGCACAACCAGTAGGCTTTGATCACTGGACCTCAGGGACCTGCTGGGGGTGTAGGGACTAAGAAGATCACCAATGTAAGATGGTGCTTGTCCATGTAAGGCCCTATAGACCAGAATCAGGATCTTGAAATGAACCCTGAAGTTGACTGGCAGCCAGTGAAGCTGGAGGAGAAGCGGGGTGGTGTGGGTGTGTTTGGAGGACTTAGTCAGAAGCCGAGCACAGGCATTCTGAACCACCGGCAGACGGTTCAGGGAGGTTCTGCTCAGACACGTGAAAAGAGAGTTACAGTAGTCTAAGCATGAGGAGATGAAGGTGTGGAGAACTGTCTCAAGTTCAGAGCGAGACAGAATGGGACTCAGCTTAGCAATGTTCCTGAGATGGAAGAAGGAAGAGCGAGCAAGAGAACTGACATGATAATCCAGGGTGAGAGTTGGGTCAAAGGTCACACCAAGATTCCTGTCGGAAGGTTTGGTGTCGGAAGCAAGTTGACCAAGAGAGTCTCTGACTTTGGGAACCAGCTTGTCTGAGGCACAGATGAGGATCTCAGTCTTATCTTCATTCAGCTGAAGAAAGCTCCCAGCCATCCAGGTTTTGATAGAGTCTTATCAGGTGTGTAACAGCTGCAGCTTAGACATCTCATGGGGCTTAAAGGAGATGTACAGTTGGATGTCATCTGCTTAAAGATGGTAGGAGATTCCTTTGAAGGAGCTCAGGATGTGCTGAAGAGGGAGCAGATAGAGGAGGAAGAGCAGAGGCCCCAGCACAGAACCTTGTGGGACACCATGGGTAAGAGAGGTGGTGGAGGATCTAAACTTGGAGACGGTCACAGAAAAGGAGCGCTCAGAGAGATAAGAAGAGAGAACTTATAAAATATAAAATAAATATAAAATGAAGCATCTCATTAGAAATGTAAATGCAAATGCAAAAGATGTGGTAGAACCTAGGGATAACTGACGAGTCTTGCTGATCTCATGAAATCGAAGTGGAGCACGTTAGCATATGCCCCTTCCAGGAGAAAAACTCCTGTAGAGGGCTCCTTTCCCTGTGTGATAGCCTCACCCTGTTTACGGTCGGGTTTTCCTTAAAAAGTCAACCATAAAGATGACAAATCGAGCTGCAATTTACATTTCTCAAGATGTCTTGGACACTTGGAATTGCTCCACTCTCTTGTCGGCTCACGTGAGTTTAAATCCTTCCAGGGAAACCTCAGAGTCTGCTATGAGCTTGTTCATCCATGTCTCCGTAAAAAAAAAAAAAAAAACCATCAGGCTTGTCAGCAGTCCCGCTGCAGCAGCTGGGTCAGCGCTGAGAGCTCGTCCATTTTATCAGGGAGAGAGCAGACATTTCCCGTAATCACAAAGGGTTTGTCTCCGTTCCCTCTCCAGAGCTTAATTCTGCTGCATCTTCGTTTCTCCGTACTTCTGGAGGCAAAACCGACATTTCACGTGGAGAAGTTAGCTGCAAAAGAGAGCTAGCATTAGCAGTGCCCACCTTAAGGGCATTAAAACAGAAAAAAAGCAAAGAGTGAAAATAGAGTAACAAAGAGAGAGCTGCTGTTACTGGCTGCAGCCCACCTCATGCTTTTTGTAACTGAACGCGATTTTTTCCTTTTTCGTACTCCGGAGTCCATCTTTACAGTAGCAATTCACCGCTAAGTAAAGCTGCCAGAAATGTAACATTCTACATCTGGTCTCAGAACAGGAAGTTTCAAGGGATTTTCAACAATAATGGTAATGCTTATCACTGAAATAAATCTCAGAAAGTTAACTTGAGTTACTTGTTCAAAATATATTTAGGCTTTATAAATTTCAATAGTAAAGAAAAAATATCAGATTAGAACTCAAAATCGGATCGGATTTGAAGTTAAAAGATTGGATCAGGATCAGAAGTCTAAAATGCTGATCATGACATCTCTATTAGAACCATATAGTAACTAAAGAAGTAACTATTTCCTAGAAAGTTGATTGAAACATCAAAACATTATGACCATAAACAGATAAGATACTTATATTGTTGAAATGCAGATTTATGATGGGAAAACTGCTTCTATTAAAAAAATTTAACTTTTAAAAAACTGCTAACCTGTCAGGATCTGCTCCAACCCCTCTGACTCTTGGTCTTGTTTACCCCTAATTAGCTGTTTATTGGATTCACCTGCCCCTTGTTATCCTACCCATGTGTTTCTGATTATCATTGTGTATTTATACCCCCTGTTTTGCACTTGTGCTTTGTAAGATCATTGTTGTGTTTTCACCCAGTTACGTTCCACCTGTTGTATCATCCTACCTGCCATTATCCATTAAATCCATTTATTAATTTATTTTTTACCTGTTCTGGCATTTCTGCCTCCTGGTCCAGCTCCACCACACATGGGTCAACCACCATCTACACTGCTCAGTGACATAACCCCTCATATGAAAACTGCACTGATGTTGCAGCTCTGCACAGCCGGACAACAAAATGACAGTGTGGTAATTGTATTTCACCTTGTATCTTGAACAGCCTCATTCCAGTAATTACAAAATGATAAGCTAACAACTAGTCTGAGGGTAACAAAGACAAAAGTTCATTGTTGCAGACAGTAACGGCTCCAATCTCAAAGAAATTCACAGCTTTTCATGGTGTTTTTTCAAACACCTTTGTGTTGTAGTCATTTGTGCTTCACGTGGTTATTGACAACTATAAATATCATCACCAGCGGTAAAATGTTGCACTTTGGGTGCATCTAGGCATCAAGGGTGTATTTGTCATCATTTCTGTTGATTTAATACAACAAGATTAATGGCAGTTTTAAGAATTGATGAAAAAATGTGAACTGGTGTGGAGCTGCAGTCTGTTTAGAATGTGGGTCCTTTGGGATAATAAATGCTTTAAATATTTTTAGCATTTACAAGGAAGCAACTAGCTGCAATATCTCATTTAAAATGATCCCAGAATAAAAAGAAAAACATCTGAGATGCCTCTCTGGTCTCTAAAACCACCAGATGTTATTCTGACAGGGTGGCATTCCTTTAGGAATCAAGTCCAAGAGGATCTATCACTACAACCAAATACTCATTTAACAACGTCAGATATTCCTGCTCATCCTCAGGAAATATCCCCCTCTGGGAAAAAGTGGTGGATACTAAATAAAAGGTAGGTGGTCATTATGTTACAGATGATCTGTGTGTCCCCCAGGGGTGGCCATGGCCACCCCAAGAAAATTGCCCCCCCGAAAAAGCCTGTGTTAATAAATCATATTGTTTACTCAAGCCATACATTGATCTAATTTATTTAAGACATAATTGTAAAACAAAATAAAAAATTATACAATTTACAAGTAAAGAAATGCCAGGGGTGCCCTATCCTGGTCCTGGAGGGCCGGTATCCAGCGTGTTTTAGTTTTAACTCTGCTTCAACACACCTGATTTCAATAGCAAGTGATCAGATGGCTTCTGCAGAGCCTGATGAGCTGCTGAACAGGTGATTGAACTACTGAATCAAGTGTGTTGGAAGAGGAAAAACCATTAAACCTTGCTCAATACCGGCCCTCCAGGACCAGGATTGGGCACCCCCGAAATAATCTGAATAAAAGAAATACATGTTTCTGCTGATCACCATTTAAAAAAAGTTTTTATCTCTATAGTTTTTGTGAACACAACAACAGGTGAATTAAACAAAAAACTTACATTTTAAAATACAATTTGAAATAACATTTTTAAATTACTGAAATGTATTTTTCTGAAATGTTTGTGTTTGTAAAATTTGAGTTAAATGTTTTGGATACGTACAGTTTTATATATACATATATATATAAACAAATAAAGGAGTAATGCAATACACTGCCATAGGCTAAACTCTCCCTGTCATGTTCTGTGTCCCTTTGTTCCCCAGCTCCTCCAGTTCCCACTCCTCCGTTGAACCAGGACCCCCCCCCCACGTTGACGACGCCGCAGCCACCGTCAGAGGTCTTCTGGGGTCAGCTCATTGCATCCTGTCTCGGCGGTGGTCCCGGAGGATGCATTGCATCCTGTCTTGGCGGTGGTCCCGGAGGACGCATCGCTTCCTGTCTCGGCAGTGGTCCCGGAGGACGCATCGCTTCCTGTTCCGGCGGTGGTCCCGGAGGACGCATCGCTTCCTGTTCTGGTGGTGGTCCCGGAGGACGCATCGCTTCCTGTTCCCGGCGGTGGTCCCGGAGGATGCATCGCTTCCTGTTCGGGCTCTGAAGAAGATGCTCTCGTCTCGGGCTCTGAAGAAGACGCTCCCGTATCGGGCTCTGAAGAAGACGCTCCCGTCTCGGGCTCTGAAGAAGAAGCTCCTGTCTCGGGATCTGAAGAAGACGCTCCCGTCTCGGGCTCTGAAGCGGACGTCTCAAGCCCCTGCTCTGAAGCGGACGTCTCAAGCCCCTGCTTTGAATCGGACATCTCAAGCCCCTGCTCTGAAGTGGACGTCTCAAGCCCCTGCTCTGAAGCGGACGTCTCAAGCCCCTGCTCTGAAGTGGATGTCTCGACGTCCCCGTCTCAAGTCTCGACGTCCCTGTCTCAAGTCCCCCCACAAGTGTTCCCGTCCCCCAAGTCTCAAGTCTCCCCACAAGTGTTCCAGTTCCCCAAGTCTCAAGTCTCCCCACAAGTGTTCCAGTTCCCCAAGTCTCAAGTTTCCCCACAAGTGTTCCAGTTCCCCAAGTCTCAAGTTTCCCAACAAGTGTTCCAGTTTCCCAAGCCTCAAGTTTCCCCACAAGTGTTCCAGTTCCCCAAGTCTCAAGTTTACCCACAAGCGTTCCAGTTCCCCAAGTCTCAAGATTCCCCACAAGCGTTCCAGTTCCCAAAGTCTCAAGTTTCCCCACCAGCGTTCCAGTTCCTCAAGTCTCAAGTTTCCCCACAAGCGTTCCAGTTCCCAAGTCTCAAGTTTCCCCACAAGCGTTCCAGTTCCCCAAGTCTCAAGTTTCCCCACAAGCGTTCCAGTTCCCCAAGTCTCAAGTGTCCCCACAAGTGTTCCAGTTCCCTCAAGTGTTCCAGTTCCCTCAAGCGTTCCAGTTCCCTCAAACGTTCCAGTTCCCTCAAGTGTTCCAGTTCCCTCAAGCGTTCCAGTTCCCTCAAGCGTTCCAGTTCCCTCAAGCGTTCCAGCTCCCTCAAGTGTTCCAGCTCCCTCAAGTGTTCCAGTTCCCTCAAGTGTTCCAGCTCCCTCAAGTGTTCCAGCTTCCTCAAGTGTTCCAGTTCCCTCAAGTGTTCCAGTTCCCTCAAGTGTTCCACTCTCCCAAGTCTCAAGTGTCCCACTCTCCCAAGTCTCTAGTGTCCCATTCTCCCAAGTCTCAAGTGTCCCACTTCCCCAAGTCTCAAGTCTCCCAGTCACAAATGTTCCAGCCTCCCAAGTCTCCAGTCTCCCAGTCACAAATGTTCCAGCCTCCCAAGTCTCCAGTCTCCCAGTCACAAATGTTCCAGCCTCCCAAGTCTCAAGTTTTCCAGTCTATGTCCCGTCGCCAGCCCCCTAGGCTTCCCTGGTCCCGCCACCTGGTTCCCCGTCGCCGGCCCCCCCAGGAACCTTGTGGTTTGTTTTTTGTTTGGTCCCTCCTCTCCCACCCTGTGGTCTCTCGTCTCCTGTTTTGTCTTTGTCTTGTGTTTTTGTCTTGTTCTCGTTTTGTGCATCTGGTATTTGACCTTGGGGGGGGGGGGGGGGGGGGTTACACTGTCATGTTCTGTGTCCCTTTGTTCCCCAGCTCCTCCAGTTCCCACTCCAGGTTCTCCTCTTGTGCTCTCTTAGCGCCCTCATGTGTCCGTTGTCTGCATTTCTGTTGTGTGTCCTAAGTTTTACCTCAAGCCCTCTGTAGACTTCCCCAGGTGTCCTTCTAATCATTCCCCATTCCTAATCAATCTTTATTTAGTCCTCCTCATCCGTCTGGTTATTAGTTTTTTGTTTTTGGCCCTCAGGCTTTAGGTTTAGTTTTGTGTTAATGTTTATCTGCCCTCTGGTCAAGCTCCTTCCCTTCCCATTTTGTTAATTGATTCCACCAGTTTCTCCTCAGCTCACACTCCTCACACCTGTCACCTGTTTTCCTGATTACCTCCCTCCTGTATATAAGCCTTGTCTTGTCACTCTGTGTTTGTCGGTCCATTGTTGCTGTCAGTATGTTTGTAGGTCTGTCAGTCACGTCTCTCAGTGTTTAACCTGTGTTTTTGGATTTCCAGTTCTTGATCTGGTTTTTGGATTTTTGGCTCCCTGCTTTGGATTTATTTTTGTTCATCCTTCTAAATAAAGGATTTTTCTTTATATCATGTACTGCCTCATGTCATCCTGGGGTATCTGCATTTTGGGTCCTAAACATCCCCACATGGTGACACTCCCAGGGTTACCACAAGGACCAATTTGATATGCCACCCCAAAAATTTCTTTGGCCCCATCTGTCCACCCCATCAAAATTTTCTGGAGGCACCCCTGTGTCACTCATTTATATGATGCAAGTTTTGTGTTTGTAGAATCTTATTTTATTAGAATTCTTTTACAAGAACTTTTTGGTTTCATAGGAGACAGTTAACCTTAAGGTGCATCCGCAAAACACTTTCAGATCTCCCTCAAGTTTCTCCATGCAGTTCAGTAACTAAAATGCCAAAAGCTCCATGAAGACAGATGTGATTCAATAACTTTGTAACTTTACCTCTCCGTATTCTGTTGCTACATTAGCTGTGGTATGAAGTTCATGTTGTTGGGTAAATACAGTATTAGATGCATGGAAAATGATTTTGTCTGGGTATCATCTGGTGTTTTTAAATTCAAACGAAGGTTCAGTCCTTGTTCATATTTTGTTGTTTTTCTTTGGCTCCGGCAGGGAAGTTCAACCTTGTAAGTCTGAAGATTTGTTATGACAATAACCTCCCTGGTTACGTCCAGACAGAGCGTTTCTCTGTTATACCAAGCACATGGGAAAGTTTGTTTTCTGTGAAGGGAGTGGGTGTTTACCTTTTATGTGTGTGTGCTATGTTACTTTTGAATAAAACCTTTTTGAGAGCTTCTGCTCGATGAGACCAAACAGATATCCCATTGGTGTGTATCTTCATTTCTCTCTGATTTTGCAAAGTCTGGTTGTTGATTATTGGTGTTTATTGGTAAATGGTATTGATAACCTAATATCTCTAACCCCCTTGTGTGTGTTGGACTTTCTTTGAGGTACGCCTGGATTGATTAAAATAAAAATACCCAACACATGTGCATTATGAAGATTGCAAAATCCTATTTTAAACGCTCGTATACAATAAAGAACTAACTACTCTGTAGTTTGACAAGTGGATTTGTTACAATATGAAAAAAGTTATGGGAAATAGTAGAGTAATGTAGGCTAAATAAATTGCTTTAAGAGCTATTTATTTCTATTATCATTACTTGGTACCAATAGCTGTAATACTCTGTGAATTATAGAATATCATCTTGCTTGGTCTTAAGATGATTAATTAGAAGGTTCTAGGATTCTTTTAATTATTAAGGGATCCTTCACACTTTGTTTATGATTCAAGAACCAGTCAGTGTTTGCAAACAAATAAGAATTTATTTTACAAATAATTAAGACTTGACAAATGGTTTATACTATTATCCTGTGAGCGGATGGAACTAAAAGATGGGTGTCTGAAAACTATATGTGAATATGAGATGATGAATCAGAATCTCCGTATCTTCAGAGAGGTGCGTTCTGGATAAAAGGATTTGGTTTGCATCTAAACTATAAAGTTGCTATTATCAGAACCACAAGCAAACGCTATCTGTGTGTCTACATTACCGTAGAGGCACCCTCTTGGTGGATCTGAAAGTCAGAGAGGTCGGATGACTGCTGGCACCGGAGGGTTGTAGAGTACCAAGGTGCCATCCTTTCAGTCCTAGAGATGTGTCTCGGGTCACGACAGATGGATGGAAACCACACATCTTAACCCTTTGATGCATCGCATCCTGTCTTGGTGGTGGTGAAATCTTCAACCATGATTTTTAAACATTTTTTTCATTCATCTTTAGGTGTGAATGAAACAAATTTCAACAAATATTTTTGTAACATTTTGTTAATTTACAAATAATTTATTACATGTCCATCTCAGTGGACAGCGTGCATTCTGAACATGAAATATGTTGGCTTGACTTACTGAAGCTCAAATGGAGGGGCTCACATGCAATAAAGTCTTCAACAGCTGTGCTTAATAGCAAAAATAAATAAATAACAATTTTGAGTACCTGTCCACTGTAGTGACCATTATGCACCAAAGGGTTAAAATAAGTCTGAAGGAGTTTTGCTAAATCAGCTTTGTTCTGCAGGAAAATTATCTTGTTGTTCTAGCTTCACAGGTGCAAAAAGCTTTAAGGTTTTGACAGCGTGTTAAAATCTTTCTGAGCTTTCACTCCCGACTGCCGAGAAAGCAGAGCGGCTGGTTTATATACCCGCTGTTATCTATGACCAAACTTACCAAGAATCTTAGAAACACATGCTCTGAGACGCAGAGTCTCTGAGTCTAGGGACAAGGTTAGTTATGTGCCATGCATTCTTAATCTTAACCTTACTCTCTGTCTGGTGTAATGATGACCTCACCCTGTAAACATACTAAACCATCATTGAATACAGATTCCTGAACATTTCATTGCTTAATTATACATGGCAATATCTAATGATTTTTAATCATAAAATCTTATTTCTTCAATTATTATTTTGAATTATAATATGATTACTTTAATTATGAAATCTTCTTTCTTCTGGGAATAAAGATTCATCTAAAACAGTTCTCTTGTGAAGGAACCTTGGGGAAAGGAATGCTACTGTTCATCTTTATTATCTGATGAAGCTGTGCTCAGCTGATGAAGTCATCTGATTAAAATGCTGAGTTGTGCAGACTCACAGACTCCTGACAAGGGAAGATACAGCAGAACATGTAGTAGCCAGGGTTCTTTGCTCTAGCTGCATATGACCTGTGGGATCTTTAAAATCAGTCCATTTCGTGATGTTACAAAAGAGAACCGTGAATCAGCTAATTTCTGTTCGAATGTATAAAAGTGACAAATAAAGTCAAATAATTTAAATGTGCAGACATAATTTCTATCATTCTGTGGACCTAATGGAGTAATACAGCTCTGGAAATATGAGAAAGCCATTACATCACATTTAGCATATGGCAAAGGTCATATTTAAAGGTCAGAGGAGTTAAGTGCTAGAGCCACACACAATGGCAGAGCAGTAATGTGTTCAAGTCCTGCTCTGATGTTTGAAAGTAGCTTTACTTTGACATTTGATTTGCCAGCTCTTCTCATTGTTTCCTTGATTTTTTTCTGATGCTGTTTCTTACATCAAAGATTTCTGAAACAGAATGAACATTAAATCAAAACTCCTGCTACTAGACCTCAGGTCTGCTCTGAACATTCTGCATCAAGGCAAAGTAAAAAAAAAAAAAGTAGATTGTGGATCCATGTGTGGGTTACAAAGCATCATGTCACAATAAAGAAAACAGCTTTTATTGTTATGATTACTCTGTTAGCAGGCTCCAGTCACCCTTCCTTTAAATTATATTATTATCACAGCCGAGACAAAGATTAGCTAGACGTAAACTCACGAAAGGAGATTTTCCAACAGATGTTTTGTGTTCCAAAACCCCTGCTGTTTTACTATTTAGGCATTTTCCTCTGCATAAAATCATAGATTTAAGAATTACTAATAACATTATTAAAGGTGTGGAACACGAAAAAAAAACATTTTTAATTATTATTTCTGATTATAATCAGTCACTCTGAGTTTTCCCTGCAGGCTGAAGATGAAACAAGTCTCCAACACCTATCTCCTGCATTAGCTTCTGATATAAAATAGACAATGAAACTGATTAGAGAGCCTGACAGATCTATGTCACTTAACATTCATGGACTGACCCATCTAGGCTTGCAACGGGGAAGGCTGTTGTTGGTTTAGCGCCCAGGAAACAGCAGAGAACATCTCGGAAATTAGAAGCTAATTGTTAGCATTATCAACTCCACCACACAGCAGAACTCCTCCTGTGTTATTTTTTTGACGATTGGACATTTGATTGGACATTTGATGTCAGTAACTTCACATTAAAGTGGGAGTCAAGGCATGGGTGGAGACTTATTTCAACCAGACTTCCTGTTAGAAAAATACCTGGGAAAAAGGCGTCACCCGGAGGACTGAGAGAGCGACACTGAGGCAATGATTGGCAGCACCTCCCTCAGCCCCCCATTTTAAAATCAAATCAATCAAAACTGCTCTCATACAATCAGACATCTACATCTAAGATATTAATGGTTCATATTTTTCCCACAAAAACCTACTTTAAATAATCTGAGCTACCCCTTTGACATCCCCACCGTGTTTGGCCTTGGTGATGTGCCATGTGTGAGGCACCATCACTTATCTACTGGGATCAGAGAAGTTGAGCAGGTTGGTATTTGACAGGTACAAATGATTGTTTGTCAGAGCAAACCTAATTGCACCAGTAGGAACTATTACCTGCCCTTCCCAGGTGAAATTATCAAGTCAATGGTCTTGAACTAACGACCAGAACATTGAGCCCAGACCTCTGCAAGCTGCTTTAGAGGCTCACTGAATAACTCTTTGCAACAGAGCCTCAATGAGCACTTTCTACAGCCTTTAGCTGAAGACAAATTAACAGTATTTAAAATAACGGCAAGTGAAACGTTAGTCCCTGGACTGATTAAATGCAGCAAGTGAGATAAATAAAGCTTTTATTTTACCAGCTGTTCAATCCAAATGGCATTCTTTCTGCTGCATTTTATGAGCATGTTGTGAATAAAATGTCAGCAAAGAGAAATGCTGTAAATTTAAATGATTCTGACATTTACAGGAGCAGGATTATCATCCCACTCTGCAGTTCATCTAAGCTACCCAAACAAAAGAACTGTCACCAGATCACAGAGCACTATTTTATAATTTACAGTGTCATGAAGGAAAAAGGTACCCAGCCTGTTTAGCGAGTAAAAATACAAAGGTACACAATTATTTATTATTAAGTTAATCCAATAGAGTGTTCCACAAAAGCCCCTTCACTCTGGATCAAGGATCTGCTAAGCTCTCCACAACCTGACCGGTTAAAAAGCAGCTGGATTGCAACACATTTGTTAAAACCTCTTTCAGTGTGCAAACAATCACGACACTGCACTCGTAGCAGTCAACCGTCTAGTTTCCATATCCTACAGAAGCTCTCCTCGCCATGTTTTATGTATCAGCAGCAGTATGTTCTGAAGAGGATCCTACCAAAATTCTCACTATTGCACCACAACCCATGCCTCGTTTATGCATGACTCTAAAACCGAATCAGAGTGAACTATTTGCTTGAAGATCTTGAGTGATGCAGATAGGAAAAGGTATTTTTATAAGTGCCACACAGTGGAATGTGTGTTCTCTTTCTTAACATTCGTTTCGATGTCTCACTATGGGATACGCCCCTCCGCGGATTCCTCAGAAGCACTTATCTCAATACGCCAATCCTGATTGGCCAGTGACCGTGACGTACGCGTCCCCCTGCTACTATAAGTAGCAAGCGTCCCAACGTACGCACTATTCAATCACCTCTTCTCGCTTCGGTGGTCGCTTATCTCTGAGGTAAGTTAGCTCAACTGTTCACAGACGGAGCCTTCTAATATTCTCTCCGTCGCCGAATGTTAACTTACCATCCTTCTGTCCTGACCTTCACCATAGGCTCGGGGCATAACGAGCAGCTTCACACTCCAGTGCATCTGTTCGTTCTATGCTAACACACCAGTTAGCCAACATGGAAGCCGCTCCTCCCACCAGAGGAGTCGACGGCGCAGGAGCTCGCCCCTGTACCTGTGGGAACAAAATCTCAAGCAAAGACCCGCACAGGGTCTGCTCGAGCTGCCTCGGGCTGGAACACGCCCAGCTGGCATTGGATGTCCCCGGGTCATGTGAGAGCTGCACTTGCTTCACCCTGAAGAGCCTTCGCCGGCGGCTAGCGCGCCAAGCTAGCCTGTCGGGGAAGGACCCTTGCCTGCCGGCCCCTGGGCCACCGCCTGGGGACGCCAGCGAACATGTCCTCCCGGAGCCGGAACCGTATGCCGAACTCAGCTGGGGCTCACAGCTCGAACTGGCTGGTCCGAGCCACCCCGCCGAGGACGTGTTGGAGTTGGACTACGGAGACGACGAGGACACCTCGGAACTCCTCATTTCAGAGGACAAGGAGGACGACGTCTTTCTCCCCATCGCTCAGGCCTCCATGCCTAGCTTTCCGTCCTCTCCCAGGGATGGAGCGGCTTTTCCGGCCGCCCACCTGGACATGCAGTCAGTCTGCCGACGCGCTGCGACCAGGCTCAACATCCCTTGGCCCACCGTGGTCACTGAGGCTGTCAGATCCCGCTACGAGGGAAAGAAGCTGCCTCAGGCCACGAAGGCAGCAAAGCCCCTCCTTCCCGCCTTCCCAAAGCTACTCCAAGAAGTGAGGCCCTCCTGGGACAAACACCCGTTCAGCTCCAGGTCTCCTGTCCAAGGAGCCTCCTCGCTGGACTTCGAAGGGATGGAGAAAGCTGGCATGCTTCGCATGCCGCCGATGGAACCGCTGGTTGCAGCCCACCTACACCCACGGCTCTCGGCGACTTCCTCCAGGCCTCCCGCTCTCCCCGCGAAGGCGGACCGCTTCCAGTCGGCGCTGAACGAGAGGGCGTACAAGGCTGCCGCCATCTCGGTCCGAGCTTTGAATGTCTCCTCCATGCTCTCGGCGTACCAAGCCGAGCTCTGTGAGGACATGAATACGAAGCCGGACCCGGAGGTGTGGGAGGAAATCACCGTACTGACCGACATCTGCCTGCGTGTGCAGCGCTGCGCGGTCCATGCTACGGCTAAAGCTATGGGCATGATGGTGCTTCAAGAACGTGCACGATGGCTGAACCTCACCAACCTCTCTGAGAGAGAGAAGGAGGACATTTTGGACATGCCAATCGTGCCTGAAGGCATTTTTGGCTCTGCCCTGGCATCAATGCAGCAACGGTGTGTGGCCAAAAAGAAAGAGGATGAAGCCCTTCATCTCTGCCTTCCCCGTAAACCCTCACCAGCGCTGCCGGCTCGGCCGAACCTGCCTCAGGCAGCTCCCCGAGCCCAGCCTCAGTTCCGGATCCCAAAGCGCCCGAAGCCTCAAGCTGTCCAACTAGCTCCTTCGGGCTCAGAGCCTCGACCAGTTTGGCCTCATGGATCCGGCAACCAAGCTGCTCCGCCGCTGGGACAATCCACCAGACACGGCGGTCAGCAGGTGAGGAGGAAGAAGTGGGCAGCCTGTCGGAGTTCTTCCCACCCGACGCTGCAGCTGGCGGTTCCCAGTTCGCCAGCTCCTCCTGTTCGATGTTGCCATGGTGCTTTCTCTGTGTTCGGCTGTGTCACCGCTCTCCACTCACATGGAGGAATGGACAGCGGTTTCTGCTTCACGTTGGGTGCTGAGAACTATTTCGAGGGGTTACAGGCTCCAATTCGCTTCTGTTCCTCCTCGATTCTCCGGCGTAGTGTTCTCCCACGCCCAGGGGTCGTCAGCTCACATCCTTCAGGGAGAAATCTCCTCCCTGCTGGAGAAGGGAGCGATATGCATTGTGCCTCCCGATCGGTCTCAGAGCGGTTTCTACTCCAGGTACTTCCTGGTCCCGAAGCGGGGAGGGACCGGGATTCGCCCGATCCTGGATCTGAGGGCCCTGAACCGATGCCTCAGAGAGTACAGATTCAAAATGCTCACGCTCTCATCCCTTTTGCGTCTGATTCACCAGAACGACTGGTTCACCTCAATCGACCTGAGGGACACATACTTTCATGTTCCCGTGTACCCTCCACACAGGAAATTTCTGAGGTTTGCCTTTCAGGGAGTGTGTTACGAATACACCGTGCTCCCATTCGGCCTCTCGCTGAGCCCGAGGGTGTTTGTCAGGTGTACGGAGGCGGCGATCGCCCCTCTGAGAGGGAGGGGCATTCGGCTGGCCACGTATTTAGACGACTGGCTCCTGCTGGCACGATCCAGAGAGGAGGCAGCGTCAAACACGCTGGTTGTGATCCCTCACTTGTGTGGTATGGGTTTCAGAATAAACTGGCAGAAAAGCGCTTTACTCCCCTCCCAGAAAATAACCTTTCTAGGTCTGAATCTGGACTCAGGGGCGTTCACGGCCTGTCTCTCGGCACCGCGCGTGAACGCGCTCTCGTTCTGCCTGGCGCGCTTCCGCCTACAGAGTTCGGTGCGGTTTGCGTTATGCCTCAGGCTTTTGGGTCTCATGGCGTCGGCTATTTCAGTGGTGCCACTCGGCCGTCTACACATGAGAGATTCTCAACGCTGGGTGGCTTCTCTGGGTCTCTCTCCAGTGCGCCACAGAGCGCGCAGGGTGACGGTCTCTGCAGCGTGCGTCGCGGCGCTCCGCTGTTGGCGTCACCCCTCCCTCTTGGCACAGGGGGTGCCTTTGGGGTTGGTTCTCCTGAGGAAAGTGGTCACGACAGATGCGAGCCTGTCAGGTTGGGGGGGGGGGGGGGGGGCTCCTGGAGGGTCGCTCTGTCAGGGGTGTGTGGAGCAGAGAGCTCTGGGGGACACACATAAATTATCTGGAACTCCTCGCGGTCTTTCTAGCCCTGAGGCGCTTCCTGCCTTTTCTCTCCGGCCATCATGTCCTAGTGAGAACAGACAACACCATGACTGTGGCTTATATAAACCACCAGGGGGGGGCTGCGCTCCATGCGGTTACACACGCTGGCAGGCAGACTGATCCTATGGTGCAGCAGGCATCTCCTCTCAATCAGAGCCACCCATGTCCCGGGTGTTCTGAATTGGGGGGCGTATCTGTTGTCCAGAGGGACACCCCTGTACGGGGATTGGAGCCTGCATCCAGCAGTGTTGGAACAGATTTGGATCCGGTTCGGCACAGCCGTAGTGGATCTTTTTGCCTCCAAGGAGAATGCTCACTGTCCTCTGCGCGACCGAGACGCTCCACTCGGCGTGGACGCGCTGGCGCACGACTGGCCACGGGGACTGCTTTAGGCTTTTCCCCCAGTGGCCCTGATACCATCCACCTTGCTGAGGGTACGAACCCAGCTCCACACTCTCATTCTGGTGGCCCCATACTGGCCAGCCATGCATTGGGTGGCGGACATTTTCCAGCTCCTGGAGGGCCAACCTTGGAAACTTCCGCTTCGCAGGGACCTGATGTCCCAAGCGGGAGGCTCGATCTTCCACCCTCATCCAGAACGGCTGGCCCTGTGGGCCTGGCCCCTGAGGGGTGCGGGCTAGTGTCAGCAGAGCTGCCCCAGGCAGTCATTCAAACCATTCAGAATGCTAGGGCCCCCTCCACTAGGTCCCTATATGACTGTAAATGGAGGGTGTTTGAAGCCTGGTGTCAGGGCAGGGAGGTCTCACCCTTCCAATGCCCGGTGAACGTCATTCTGTCCTTCCTGCAAGACTTGTTGGATGGGAAGAAGGCTTTCTCCACCATTAAAGTGTACCTAGCAGCCATTTCCGCCCGACACTTGGGTTTTGGGAAGAAACTGGCAGGTCAACACCCCCTGGTGTGTAGCTTCATGAGGGGCGCGCGCAGGCTTCTCCCTGTGTCTCGACCCCTGGTGCCCTCATGGGATCTGTCCTTGGTGCTGTCGGCCCTCTCCGGGCCTCCATTTGAACCTATAGACGGCCTGGACCTTAAGATCCTGTCTCTTAAGGTGGTGCTACTCCTGGCTTTGGTATCTGCAAAGCGAGTTAGTGACTTACAGGCTCTCTCTGTGCACCCATCCTGCACCCAGTTTGCACCCGGTGACATGAAGGTGTCCCTGAAGCCCAACCCTGCCTTTGTGCCTAAGGTGGTGGGCTCCTTTTCTCCTATTATCCTCACAGCTTTCTACCCGCCACCCTTCTCCTCTCCTGAGGAGGAGCGGTGGCACAAGCTGTGTCCGATTCGCGCGCTCAAGGAGTATGTGAATCGGACGGAGAACCTTCGCAGGGGGGACCAGCTTTTTGTGTCATGGGGTGGGCCTCGTAAGGGGAAACCCGTCACAAAGCAGAGGCTTTCCCACTGGATTGTGGAGGCTATTTCTATGGCTTACTCCTGTCAGGGCATTCAGGCTCCTGTTGGGCTCAGGGCCCATTCTACTAGGGGCCTGTCTGCTTCTTGGGCCCTTTTTCGGGGGCTGTCAATCCAAGAGATTTGTGCTGCAGCAAGTTGGGCTTCTCCACTTGCATTTGCACACTTCTATAAGCTTGATGTTTCGGTCCCTGCAATGACTCACACGATTCTGAGTGTGGGGTCTTTGGCGGGCCAAGACGTATCCCTGTAGGTTGGTGATCGCTGGATAAGCTGTCTGGCAATACGGGAGTCTCCATATCCCATAGTGAGACATCGAAACGAATGTTAAGAAAGAGAACTTGAGGTTACTGTCGTAACCCCGGTTCTCTGAGTAACATGAGTGAGATGTCTCACCAGACAACCCTTCTTGCTGGGCGAAGCGAGAAGAGGTGTTTATCTTCAATAGTGCGTACGTTGGGACGCTTGCTACTTATAGTAGCAGGGGGACGCGTACGTCACGGTCACTGGCCAATCAGGATTGGCGTATTGAGATAAGTGCTTCTGAGGAATCCGCGGAGGGGCGTATCCCATAGTGAGACATCTCACTCATGTTACTCAGAGAACCGGGGTTACGACAGTAACCTAAAGTTTTCTGTTGCTTTAAATTATTTTAATAATTGTTTGAATGTCTTAACAGTTTTGTGTTATTGCATGATTTTGTTGAATGTTGCTGGTTTTATGTGCATGTTTAGTTTCGATTGTTTTGCCACTGTTGGCATGACTGATGATAGTCACCTGAAGAGGTGGGCGTGACTGTGAGAGCGCACCAGGTGTGCATAGTTGGCAGGTTGGTAAAAGGAAGAAGCTGCAGAACTGCAGGAGGGGAAAGAGACAAAAAACAAGAAGGCAGAACTCGAAGACTCAAACTTTTTTTTAGTCTGCATTGATTCTTACGCATTTGTTTTAGGTTTTATGTACTTTTAGACTGGGGATCATTTACTAAGCAAAGGCTGCTTTATTTAGTTAATAAAAGAGGTCGCAAACAAACTTCTGCTCTCTGGTGTCTCTGTCTCTCTGGTTTTGCACAATCGCTCTCCGCCTGTGTCGTTGCGAATCCCTGGTGTGACGCTTGAGCTCTGCAGCTCCCGCGTTGCCCAGGTTACATAAGCATGGCTAGTCCTGCTTCAGATTCTCAATGACCAAGTCAAACAGGTAAATAAGGGCCTCACACCATGAAAAAAAAAAAAAATATATATATATATATATATATGTATATATATATATATATATATATATATATATATATATATATATATATACAAAAAATACACGATAACTATGAGTTAATGACGTGTTTTGACCCGTTCCAGACTAGTGAATTTCAACACAGCAGCAGCCCTCTCCTGTTAACACTTTAGGTAACTAACCAGCTAACACTGCCTATCACTTTAGCCTAAATAGTCTCTTATATATACACACCTCCACACTAGCAGACTCCTCCAGCGACAAAGCTCCGACCTGTGGTGAGATTTTTCCCACCCTGCAACAGCTACATCAACACTGCACCGAACAAGAACCCTCTGCCTTCACAAGGAGCATAAAGGAGAACATTTGGAAAGACCTTTCCAACTGATACAGGTACAATTGATTATTTATCATAAATTAACCAACAGTTATAATGTAGGAGGGCGTGTGCAATTTGTGTTTTTGCCTTCTCTTGAACTACTTTGTAATTAATAAGGAATTGGATCGATAGAAAGAATTGGCAATGCCAAAGATATTGATAAAATGTATCAATTCCCACCCCTAGTAACTTTGGTGTAGGTCTATGGTAAAGATTGCTGTGCTCCAAAGGAACCGGAAATGCGTCACAAGACAATTTGGTCTTGGTAAAAGTGTGAAATAACATTTTTAGACTATGCTTAAATGCAGATTATCCACAGCACTTATAGTCTGTATGATGAATCGTTCAATTTAATTCTCTTGTTTTTTATACATATTTTGTGATTCCTGTCTTCTTCTGTTTCTTCCTAAGAGACTGGTGGAGCAGCGCCCCATCACCCCCCATGGACAAGATACCACGGTGGTCAAGAGCTTTTTTGTTAAAACTTGTGAAAAATGTGTTATATAGATTGGTGTACAAGGCATGGATAACCATTTCAAGTTCATGTTTTGACGCCAACCTTCGCAGTTTGGAGATATTTATCCGTCCAAGGGGGTGTAAATATGGTAGAAACTAGAGTGGACCCAAAACAGAGCCTTGTGGTGCCCCACAGAAGAGATTACTCAAACACAGTGTATTTTGTTTTACTTCAGCATTAATTATTATGACCATAAACCAGCAAAGGTATGCTGGTGGTTGTCGGAGGGACCGATGGCGCCTGTGCTCGGCAGCCTTGCTTCTGTCAATGAGCCCCAGGGCAGCTGTGGCTACATCGTAGCTCATCACCATCAGTGTGTGAATGTGTATGTGAATGGATGAATGATACACTGTAGTGTAAAGTGCTTTGGAGTCCTTACTCTGAAAGGCGCTATACAAATGCGGGTTATTTATCATTTATCAATATATGCTTTTGACATAATGAAATTAGCTTGTTTTGCTTTTCACTTATCACTGTGGATGGCTGGTAAGGATGGACAGACACTTATTGTCAGAAATCTCAGAGATTTTAACTAATAAATGACCCCAAAAGCTCTAAATTAAAAGTGATGGTACTGCACATGTTAAGCACTGGGTGGCTGGATGTATCTGCAGCCTGCGCAATCCTATGGTGGGGGAGGCGTGAAATGCCGACACCAGCCCAAGAGCACACGGGCCATTCTGGGATTCTCCACAACTCTGCTTTTGAAGGCTGATCATTTCTGATTTTTCAACTGCTGGATGGATGTCATGGCTGCTTGGCAATTTTTCATTCATGAATTAAAATGTCAACTTTTGGAGTTTCAGATTGGCTGACTGCAAATTAAGCGGATCACGCTGCTGATTGGTCATTTCAATCACCAGTTGATCTTGGCCCATCTCTTTTAAATTGATAGCTTTGCATTTCAACTCAGTTATCTCTGTACAGATAAGTGCAGACCTTAGATTTGGGCAGGTGCAGCCCTGATCATATCAACCTCCTGCTCCCTTCTACATTCACTCTTGAGTATGACCCTAAAATACTCGAACCCTTGCACCTGGAGCATGGGCTCATTTTCAACTTAAAGTTGGCAACTGACCCTTTTCTGGCTGAGGGTCCTGGCCTCAGCTGATCGTCGTTCTAGCTGCTTCACATGCGGCTGCACCTTTTTAGTGTCCAAAGGACATCCTAGCTTGATGAGGGCAACAGGACACCATCCACAAAAAAGCAGTGACGTCCTTAAGCAGAGGATCTTCTGCTCCCTTTTTAAATAAATTATAGTAAAATGTATAAGCAGGCTTGACAATAAAAAGGCTTAAAGTTACTAGAGGCAAGTTTTACTTATTACCAGCAAAGTGAACCAAACTCTCGCAGAGGACTGAAACCTCACACTCCTAAGGTTTGACAAAATGACTGAATTAACCCTTAAACAAAGTAAAGTCACAAAATTTAGGTGCTTTTGCAAAGTTCCCAGTGCAAATAAATGATATTGTAGCTGCTAAACTAATGCTAATTCGTTCAACAAGAGACTTTGTTCCTTTTCAAACAATTCTAAACCACTTAAAAATACCATTGATACAAAAATACTCATGAGTGACCACATTTTAAAATTTCTGAAAAATAAATAAATAAATAAAATAAAAAAAACATCAAACCAGCTGTCTGGTTTTATGATCAAGCCTTATCAAAGGATGAAAAGAAGGATACAAAAAAGCAGCTTTGTATCCAGAAAAGCTTAAACGGCATCACATCTGCTCACCTCAAAATAAGAACAAACTATAATCTCACACCTGCTGTTGCTTTCGCTCAACTGCACAGGCAGATAAATCTCATAGACTGACACACAAATCCAGGCGTACAGACGCTCACTTGCACACAGTCACACAAACTGTCAGTGTGAATCCAGAGATCTGAGCTTAAACATCTGGAACTATTGTTCAAGAAGATCTTCTGGGTGTTTATTATTTTTTCATTTTTTAATAGAATGGTTCCTTTTGTGATCAGAACACTATTTGGCAAACCCTTTGGAAAAAAGAAGGGAGTCAACCCAGCATCTGCGGTACATCACCCCAAAGCAGCAGCTCTTGAAGTGAAGCCATCCTGTTCATGAGGGCTAAAATTAATATTATGTTTCCAAGGCAATCCCTTTAGCACTGTCTAATCCGACTCAGACGGGCCGACTTGAAGCCTCATCTCAGAGGCAGTCTGAGGATTACCTAGTTTATAGACACCAGACTGGCTGGTTGCTATGTTCTGGATGACTATTTCTCTGTGAGGGAAGAACACTTGGGCCTGAACATCAAATTAAAGCAGCTGTGGTCAGTGACATTCTGAAAATGTTGTTTTTATTACTCTCGCCACACACAGTCACACACTGAGAGCTAATATGATGAAAGGGTGAGGAGGAACAGCCACCAAGAACTCTGTGCAACACAATAAACACGTCGTCCTGTTGTCATCAACACTCTAGGGGCTTGCAGTCTCACATGGCTTCTGAAGATTGCAGCGTTTGATATTTTCCACTATGTTTACATCTGTTCCTCTGGTCTGTGTGGGTATTTGATGTGTTTGTGCAGCAGCTTAAATATCACTTTTCCTCTAACTGCTGTTGCTGTCTGTCGAGCTTTATGTTGTCCATCCCACTGCCCACAGGGGAAGCATTAATTCTTCCAGACAACAGTTCATATCATGCTTTGGTTGACACAAAAATAAGAAGAAGAAAAAAGGAACTCGGCCCTCTAGCCTTGTTGAACCCAGAGGCGGTTTTACTATTAGGCATAGGGTGGCGGCCGCCTGGGGCCCCCTTGTGTAGGGGGGGCCCTCAACCCTGACCGCCGGAACCCCTCTGTTAATGCCACAATATTCTTATTACCAACCTGTCGCCGCAGACGGGATTGGACATGCGCACTTCTCATTGCCATAATTCCTGAACCGTTCAAGATATCTGTAAAATTCCAAAAGTGCTGAAAAGATTAAAAATGGGGCTTTTCGTGCATATACAATACATTATGGTAGCCACCGGGATTCCCTGTCTTGAGCTCAACGAATCACAACACAGATTCAGAGACGTGCTGAGTTTGTCATCCAAAATGCTCCGTTTTATAACTTTTGAATGGCTGATCAGATTCAAACACTTCCAACGGTTCCTAAAAGTACATAAAAGTAGCTTTCCAACGATCTACAGCATGAAGCAATCAGAGATATGCAAATCCTGCTGTACAGTCTGATTGAAACGGAGCACAGCGGAGCGGAGCGCCGCGGTGAAAGCGGATAACGGAACGGGGAAGCTAATTAGCATAAAAAGCCTGCATGAAATTATGGAAATGCCTCAAAGAAAATCAACACGATCTAGTAGGTGTCCCAGAAGGCTTATATCTGAAGACAGTGACCATGAAGGACAGATCTCCAGTGAACCAGGGTATGAATGTTTGTTCAGTCTTTATTTTTTTATTTGAACAACCCTCAACTATTTGCTAATTGTAAGATTCAGCTTCATTCCAACATTATTTATCTTTTTACAATAAATAATTATTTTTGCTAAAACAAAAGTTTTTGGCATAGCAGTGCACGGTGTGCAAGAGAAGCACCCCATGGCGGTGTGAGGTGTGTAGGACTCTGCCTGCAGCTGGAGAGAAACTGCTTCAAGGCCTACCACATCAAATAAAAACATCTGAAAGTTTACAAAAATAAATGGTCTTAAAACAGCTAAAAAACGATACCAAGGTTCACACTTTTTAAGAATAGATGCATTACAGTTCAAAGTTTAAATTGTTCATTTCAAATTGTTTGCCCCAAGTCATTTTGAAGTTCCTGTTCAGTAATAACTGTAAAAAATTCAAATCTGTTTTTTGCTTTTTTCACTTTTGAGCTGATTTTTAAAGGCTTTCATAGAAATAAATTCTAAATACAAACCATACACTGAAAGCTGAGGTTGTTCTGAAAAAAGGAGTGTCACGATGTGAGCAGGAGGTGGTTAGGACCCAAGATGCAGAACACCAGACGACACGAGACCGGGGCGATTTATAAAAATAAAATCCCTTTTATTAGGATGGGGAACAAAGAATCCAAAAAGGCAGGAAGCCAAACCTGATATATATACTGAAAGACAAAACAAAAAACAAAAAAAACGCTGATGAACATCAATGGACCGACAAAACACTGAGATGCAGACAGGGTTATATACACAGTGACTGAGTGATTGGGCGACGAGGGGCAGGTGCATGAGGAGAGAGAACTGAGGGGAGAATGGTGAAATCAATTAACTAAATGGGAAGTGAAAACCAAGCAGAGGGGATAAACCCTAAACTATAAATCTCTAAATAAATAATAAACCTAAAAGACTAAGGGCACAGGAGAACCAAAGAATAAATAACTAATGACCTGAGGAGTAAGGGAGACTAATTAACAAGTGGGGAAGGAAACACACACTAAAGGAGACTAATAAAATGAAAAGCTGAACCTATAAAAAAACTACAGAGGGGTAACTAGGGGAGACCTGAGGGAGACCGGGAGGGAGCTGGGGACAAAAAGGGGCACAGGAAGCTTGGGTACACATGAGGGGGATCCTGGAGGGACACCTGGAGGGGTTGGGGAACACAAGGAGCACATGAGGCAGGATGCAGACAAGGAGACACACGAGGAACACAAGGAGACACATAAGGGGAACCTAGAGAAGGATGGAGAACACAAGGAGACACATGAGGGAGACGCAGGCCATGACAAGGAGAAGAGTTACACACACTTTGCACTTTTTATTACAATTTTACAGCCATAAGAAAAAATACCAGGTAGCCCTGTTATAATTATGGTCATAAGAGGATTATTAAGACAGCGATGCACAAACAGGTAGTAATTGGTAGTCATTCCACTCCAATCCAGTTGTTGGTGGTAATGCACCAAACTGTCGTTTGCCAAGTGCCGTAAGACCACGAATAAGAAGAGAGGCGAGAGCATTCGTAACAAACTCAAAGCGATAGTGAAAACATTAAGCATGAAATGGAGTTATCCTAGTGGCTCCAATAAGAGAAAGAAGCAGCTCACTTTAAAAAAGCTTTTATTTTCACTTCTGAAAGTGACGTCGTTTTTTGATGTAAACATCAAAGGAAGCAGAAAAGGAAAGACAATGGAAAATGTTTAAAGGGTGGAAAACATGGACCAGAATGGGAAATAGAAAAAAAAATTTAAAAAGGCAAAAACACAGGAGCACTGACAGGAAAAAGAAAGCAGAGCAAATATTGAAAGCGCTGAAAGGGAGGGAAATACAGGAAAAAAGAGGAGGACTAATAAAAAGGGAAAATAATTCATATCAGAAGAGGGGAGAGTTTTGCAAATCCAGTTAAAGGTAAGATTGTCGAAAATTTTGTGTAAGGGGCCCCATGTCTGTGTTCGCCTTGGGCCCCCAAATAGCTAAATCCGCCCCTGGCTGAACCGTGCAACTTTAAGTAAAGTAATTATGCACAATGTCCCATATAAATTATTTTGCCCTCCTCCACTTACACAGCATTTGTCAGAAAATGGAATACATTAAAGCTAATTGAGCATTTTTGCCATTTGGATTGTATTAATTGAAAAGCAATCATTTCCAGCCATGCACCAAATGACCACATTAACTGTCAACATTATATCTGACATCCTCCTGGATGAAGTAGTGCTCAGGGAGCTCTCAGTGGGCTGTTAGAAACGCCAGAGGAGGAGGCAGAGCTTTTCTGCGCATGAGTGTAGGCGTTCAGGTCTTAAGTCAAAGAACAAACTGCTGTGTCTTGACATCACAGGTGCTAATAACCGATGGGTGGATTTGCCATGCCATCTAGGATTTCTATCCGCTGAGATAAAACAGCAAAAGTGTTATGATGTGTTGTTTGTTCATGTGGCAACAAAACAAAAAATAGAAAACAAGCTCCTTAGTCTATTTAAAGATGAGCGCTTACAAGCTGTTTACCTCAGTTTGCAGTTCTGTGTGTTCGTGGTGCATCTGTCATGTCATATCTTCCACCTGCAAGATATTCTTACCCTCATTGTTCCTCGGGTCTCACCCTGTTTGAGCAGACGAGCTTGTATTTCAGAGCAGGTAGCCCGGGGAATAAAGTGCAGATCCCTGTCTCCTTCTGTTCACTCTGCACTCGCTCATGCATGACTCTGCAAAGCTCTGTTGTTTGTTAGGTGACATCAATGCCTAATTTTTAACATACAGGTACAAGCCAGATCCCTACAGACACTGTTTGACCTGAGTATTTGCTCATGGGTTGTTTGGCATGCTGTGGATGTGTATTGGAGGCAGAAAAAGCTGAAAGACTATTTGAAATAAATCACTTTTTAAACAGATCAATGTGAATAAAAATCAGATGTATCCAATAAAATTAAAAAAGGAAAGACACCTTTGAAAAATATACAGTATATCATAATTGTCCTTCAACATTAAATTAAAATGTCAATTTTAGACTTTCATTTGTCAACTAAATCATATTTACACTTAGATTGTAAATGGCCTGTATTTGATAACCCCCCAAGGCACTTTACAACACAAACAGTCATTCACCCATTCACACACACATTCACACACTGGTGGTGATGAGCTACTGTAGCCACAGCTGCCCTGGGGCGCACTGACAGAGGCAGGGCTGCCGAGTAAAGGCGCCACTGGTCCCTCTGACTACCACCAGCAGGCATGGAGAATTAAGTGTCTTGCCCAAGGACACAACAGCAGAATTCTCTGCTGGGAGCTGGGATCGATCCTACAACCCTCTGGTTACTGGACAACTCGCTCTATCGCCTGAGCTACTCCTGCCCCAAAAGAGAGAAGCAAAGTAAGAAGAGCTGCATAGTGATCATTGTAAACATGACACGTTGGAAAGTTTAAATCTCAGTGTAACATAGAATTAAAATGTATTTGTGCTCTACATAATATTTGAAATCCTTGGAAGTCAGGTTCTATGGAGCAGTTATGTTAGCATCTTACTTGCTGTAAATAACGCCTTGAACAACCTCTGTTTGGATAAATGATCAGTGATGGGCCAGTTGAAGAATGGAAGAACTAACAAGACCAAAGCACATAATGTCAGGGTGCCCCAGGGCAGCTGTCGCTACAATGTAGCTCATTACCATCAGTGTGTGAATGTGTGTGTGAATGGATGAATGATAAACTGTAGTGCAAAGCGCTTTGGAGTCCTTACTCTGAAAGGCGCTATACAAGTGCAATCATTTATCATAATGCAAGCAAGGGTGCAACCACCTACTTTCTGAGGGGTATGCAGCTTACAGTATGTATATATATATATATATATATATATATATATATATATATATATATATATATATATATATATATATATATATATATATATATAGCATGTGGCACCTTGTGTGAATTCCTCCATAGGGTAATTCCACCTGAAGGACACTCCTCCACCAATTACCCATCCCAAATGAACCTTTCATCTGAAAGTGCATTAGAGACCAGAGTTTGTGCCTCATTATAGTTCGTATGCCGAAGACAATCGCCACGCTGATCTCATTGGTGATGGTGAAAGGCAACTGGTGGAAAAACAGATGGTGAGAATGTGGTGAAACACGACTCGTGCCTCGTGCTGAGGCTCAGGTGCTGCATTTTGGTGTTCTTTGAAGTAAGGACTTACATGGGAGCAGATTAGAATTATAATGAATTCCTTTTCCAAATCACCAGTGGGTAACTGGAAATAATCATGTCTGTTCCTAACAGTCTTTTTAAAATAAGAGTTTTTTGAGGCACAGAGGCTCTAGCAGTCGGTAGCAGTATGGTGTCCATTAAGGAAAGTCTCCGAGGAAGGAAAAATTACAGTATGTTGAATTTGAACGTTTATGTAATTAACATATTTTAAAATGTTAATCAGCTCCTCTACATCTGAGACCATGGTCTTGAGTCAGAAAAGGGTAGAATGCCTTCCCCATGTCAGGGATGAGGTCCTGCCCCAAGTGGAGGAGTTTAAGTATCTCTGGGTCTTGTTCACGAGTGAAGGAAAACTGGAGCGTGAGATCGATAGGCGGATTGGTGCTGCATCTGCAGTGATGCGGGCGTTGTCTGGTCTGTCATGGTGGAGAGAGCTGAGTCAGAAGGTGAAGCTCTTGACTTACCGGTATATCTACTTTCCTACCCTCACCTATGGTCACGAGCTTTGGGTAGTGACCGAAAGAACGAGATCGCGGATACAAGCAGCAGAAATTAGTTTTCTCAGCAGGTTGTTTGGGCTCTCCCTTATAGATAGGGCAAGACGCTCGGTCATTCGGGAGGGGCTTGGAGTAGACCCACTGCTCCTCCACATCGAGAGGTGCCAGTTGAGGTGGCTCAGGCATCTGGTCAGGATGCCTCCTGGACGCCTCCCTGGTGAGGTTTACCGGGCACGTCCAACCGGGAGGAGACTTAAAGGTAAACCCAGGACATGCTGGAGGGACTATGTCTCTCACCTGGCCAGGGAACACCTTAAGATTCCCCTGGAAGAGCTGACTCAAGTGGCTGGGGAGAGGAAAGTCTGAGCCTCTCGACTTAAGCTGCTGCCCCCGTGACCTATGTCTATGTGAAAGTCTCTCCATTGTTTAGAAATGTTGCCATTCAAAGGCCCAGAGGAAGGAATCTACATGATATCAGTGAAAGTTTTAAACTATCTGAATAAATCTTCTTGCATAAGGGGTAAAAATGTCAGTCTAGGCTGGACACCTGTGATATTCAGTCCCTCAGGCTGCAATAATAAACTGTCATTTATCAATATCTGATTCAGGGATTTCATTGGGAAATCTTTGTCAGGCGCTGCATCATAAAGTGTCCTTTACAAATGTATCTTTAAACTTTTTCATGAAAAGTAGGAACTTTTAAATTAAATGTTCAGAGGCTGTGCCTGCTTTTCTCAACCTAGATGAAGTCAAACAAAAATAAAATCATGTTTCACACGTGGACAAATCAAGGCTGGAGAGTCAGAAGCAACCACTGTTGGGTTCTTAACATGTTAAAGGTGTGACTGACTGAATAACCATCATTTAATTATTATTTCTTTTTATATTCAGCCACTTTGAGTTTTCCATGCAGGCTGAACATGGAAATAGTCTCCTACACCTATCATTAGCTTCTGATAAGCCTGCAGATCTACGTCACACTGTCACTTAACATTCATGGACTCATCCATGTTAACTCGTGACAAGGAAGGCTGTTGTTGGTTTAGCATCCAGGAAACAGCAGAGAACATCTCAGCTAGTATAAGCTAACTGTTAGCATTAGCAACCCCACCACACAGCAGATTCTCCTCCAGGCTTGAGTTATTCGTGGAGATAAAACATCCACATTGCAAGTCAGTGGTAGAGTCACATTGCTGTTAGCTAATCAGAGGAAAGATGTCCAACTATCAGGAAAGACTCCGGCTACTGCCGACTGAACTCTGATGTGGCTTGAAACAGGTGCACCGGAGCTTTTTTTCCCCTAGAATATAACTCACAAGGCTTTCATTGCTACTATTGATCACTGCAAATGTGTTGATTAAACACATAAACAACACCTTTACATTAGAATAAAACAACTTGGAAAAAATGATCTGTTTTAGGGTGAAACATTTTCTTAGCAGGCATACACAAAGACAAACGTGTTTTATTTATATTTGATGTATTCAACCAGGTATTGGTGTCTAAATGGTCTTTTTTGTTTTATAAATGAATGTTGTATGTTTCATTCAAATACAAAAGAAGATTTAGCTGTTACCATGGACAAATTCAAAGTGAGCATTTCCTAACCAAATGAAAGATGCACTTCTTTAAGAACAGCATCAATGTGGAAAACTGCATCTACAGTGAATGCAAAGCAGCCATCAGGACTGCATCTTTTCTAGGTGTAATGTTGAATAAACAGTATGTTGGTTAGGTCAATTGTTTTAAGAGCTATTTATATTATTAACACTACTTGAGACCAATAAGCTGTATTACTCTATTTAAATACAGAATATCACCTTGCCTGGTCTTTATTTGTTTTAGTCAGAAGATTCTAGGATTCTTTTATTCATTAAGGTATTGCACACACTCCGTTTTGATTCAAGAAACAGTCAGGTTCATAAAACTTAAGAATTTATTTTACTAACAATTAAGACTTGACAAAATGTTTAAACTATTATTTACTGTGAGTGGATGCAAACTAAAGGAGGGTGTCTGGAACCTATGTGTGAATGTAATGTAATGGTGTCAGAATCTCCGTTTTTCAGAGAGATGAGTTCTGGACATAAAAGAATTTGGTTTGCAAATAAGCTATAAAGTTGTTATTATCAAAATCACATACAGACGCTATCTCGCTGTGTTCTACCTAACCCGTTCTGGAGAACCCCGTTTGGATCTGAGATGTCCAGGAGCCGACGACCCCACTGCACTTGGTTCGTAGTAGAAGAAGAAGAAGAAGAAGAAGAAGAAGAAGAAGAAGATATCATTTCTATAGCGCCTCTCAAGATAAAAATCACGAGGCGCTTCACAAAAACAAAAAATGTAAAAATATAAAAGGAATTTAGAAAATGGTTTAAAATATATTTAAAATGAGCAAAAAATAGACAATTGTGATTAAAAAACAAAATGTTTAGAAAGAGAGAAAGAGAGTAGGAAAGAGGGAAATCAGTGGATCCTGAGAAAGGGGTGGGGAGAGCAGAATAAAGAGAGGGTGGTGAAGGTCATACAAAAGCCAGCTTGAACAAGTGAGTCTTCAGCTGCTTTTTGAAGGAGACCACTGAGTCCACTGATCTCAGGCTCAGGGGGAGAGAGTTCCAGAGTCTGGGGGCCACAGCAGCAAATGATCTGTCACCTTTGGTCTTTAGCCTGGTGTTGCACAACAAGTAGGCTTTGATCACTGGACCTCAGTGACCTGCTGGGGGTGTAGGGACTAAGAAGATCATCAATTTAAGATGGTGCTTGTCCATGTAAGGCCCTATAGACCAGAACCAGGATCTTGAAATGAACCCTGAAGTTGACTGGCAGCCATTGAAGCTGGAGGAGAAGCGGGGTGATGTGGGTGTGTTTGGAGGACTTGGTCAGAAGCCGAGCACAGGCATTCTGAACCACCTGTAGACGGTTCAGGGAGGTTCTGCTCAGACATGTGAAAAGAGAGTTACAGTAGTCCAAGCGTGAGGAGATGAAGGCGTGGATAACTGTCTCAAGTTCAGAGCGGGACAGAATGGGACTCAGGTTAGCAACGTTCCTGAGATGGAAGAAGGAAGAGCGAACAAGAGAACTGACATGAGAATCCAGAGTGAGAGCTGGGTCAAAGGTCACGTCAAGATTCCTGACAGAAGGTTTGGTGTGAGAAGGAAGCTGACCAAGAGAGTCTCTGACTTTGGGAACCAGCTTGTCTGGGGCACAGATGAGGGTCTCAGTCTTCTCTTCATTCAGCTGAAGAAAGCTCCCAGCCATCCAGGTTTTGATAGAGTCTAAGCAGGTGTGTAACAGCTGCATGGGGCTTAAAGGAGATGTACAGTTGGATGTCATCTGCATAAATATGGTAGGAGATTCCTTTGAAGGAGCTCAGGATGTGCTGAAGAGGGAGCAGATAGAGGAGGCAGAGCAGAGGCCCCAGCAGAGAACCTTGTGGGACACCATGGGAAAGGGAGGTGGTGGAGGACCTAAACTTGGAGACGGCCACAGAAAAGGAGCGCTCAGAAAGATAAGAGGAGAAAACCTTGATGCGACCAAATCGGTCCTGAGATGTCTCCGGGTCACAACAATAGACGAAACCGAGCATCTTAAAAATAACTCTGAAGGAGTTTGCGTTAGCTTTGTCCTGCAAGTACTATCTTATTGTTCTCAGCCTCGCAGGTGCGAAGAAGGTTAAAAGTTTTGACAACGTGTCAAAATCTTTGCCGGTTAAAGAGGCTTTTTGCTCAGATGGTCGGTCTGAAGCTTTTCTCTAGAACCCTCGAACTGTTAAACTGTTCGAACTGAGGGAAAAGCCAGAGGGACTAGTTTTAATGGATTGATGTTATGGATTTGTTAGCCAACCACAAGTTGACAAGTCTGAGGGTATTACCAAGCATCTCAGAGACACACCCTCTTTGATCTGGAGACTAGAAATCTGGGCAAAAGGTTAACTATGTGTCATGCGTTAACTTAACTTTACTCTGTCTTTGTATGAGTGCAAAGGGTGATAACCTCATCCAATAAACATGTTAAGCATATATCATTAAGCACAGATCAATGAACATTTCATTGTTTTATAATTATAAAATTTTCTTTCTTCTGGGAATAAAGGAGTTCATTTAAAAGAGTTTCTCTGTGAAGTACCTTGGAGGAGAGAATGTTATTGTTTATCTTTATTATCTCTCAGTGTCATGTTCTGTGTCTCTTTTTTCCCCAGCCCCTCCAGTTCCCACTCCAGGTTTGCCTCTTGTGTCCCATTATTCTCCTCAGCCCTCACCCCTCTAGTTATTGGTTGTTTATATTGGCCCTCAGTCCCTAAGTTTAGTTATCCATGTTTTATAGTTTTAGGTTTATCTGCCCTCCTCTGGTTTTGTTCCCCATTTAGATAATTGTATGCACCTGCTTTCCCTCCAGCCCCACTCCACTCACCTGCTGCCTGTTTCCCTAATTGCTCCTCTCTGTGTATATAAGCCTTGTCTTGTCACTCTGTGTTTGTTGGATCATTGAATTCATCAGTGTGTTTCTGTCCTCCTCGTGTCCTGTTCCGTTCCCATGATTTAGTTTTCCGTTTCTTTTGGTAAGGTTTAGGTTTGGTTCATTTTTAGTGCCCTTTTGGATTTTGGCATCTCCTTCATTAAATAAAAGATTTTTTTTTTGAAAACTCCTCCTTCCTTGAGTGGTTCTGGGTTCTGCATTTTGGTTTCCATCTCCTCCGCCCTGACCGTGACAGTCAGAGCTGCAGTCCAGTTGGTGTGAGGAAGGCAGGCTCTGATTAAAGGGACTACGTGCAGACTTCCAGTCTCCTGTGAGGGGTTGTGTCATAGCCAGGGGTAAGTTGACCTGGCTGTGGACCTGACCTGTGGGATCTCAAAATCAGGCCATTTTGTGATGTTGCATAGGGAAATCCATGCATTTTAAAACACATTCTACACACATGATTAAGACATGGTTGAGGAAACATATCGTATGGAAACATAAACCAAAGTCTGGCCTGTTTACATGTGGGATCTGTGGAGAATGCTGAAAAGAACTGACAATAGTTATCTTTTACTGTTGCATATCTACACACATTCTTGCATATAGAATGAGAAAAAGTGATCCCAAATATGTTTCATAGCTTGGTTTTTATTCTTAAGAGTATTTGGGAGAAATATAAAAGGAGACAGTATAAAAAGCCTTTTGTTTAAGATTTTTATCACATTTTTCACACTTAAATATAATTCCCCCCCACCCCCACCCCCACCCCAGCCACAGAAATAAATCATAAACTATATTGTTTGTATTTTCTGTAACAATCTAAATGCATAACACAAGCCTGAAGGAGTTCTGCTGTGTGGTGGAGTATCTAATGCTAATGGTTAGCTTCTACTAGCTGAGATGTTCTCTCCTTCTGATTCAATGTAAACCCGGTGATTTTATGAATCCACTGTGTCTCTTACCTTTACTTTTGTTTTAGCATTGAAACCTTAAATGGTCCAAAAACAGCTAGTAATGTAAAATAGAAGTTTACGAGCTTTAGCCGTTTTGGTGCCCTGGATGAGATTATAGTTTTCATTCAAATTGGTCGAAGGTGGCAGAGGAGGAGTCGAGGAGTAATTAAGTGCCCGTGCCATAATTGGAGGGTTACTGGTTTGTATCCTGCTCAGTCTGATGCAGTCAGTGTAGACGGCAGCTGGATGCTCTGGATTATGAGATACAGGAAGGCACCAATGCGTCCGTAGCTACCAAGAAGCTAGCTAAATCTAAGGAGTGGATGACTATATCAGCTGTAACAAACAATCATATTCTTCATAAACAGCTCAGGGAGAAGGACCTTGGTGCTGATAAAGAAAACAAGACCTTCTTTCTGTAACCAAAGGGAGTGAACATTCTGAAGAGGTGTGCTGTGGCACATTTTGGCCGTTCACCTCGTTAGGAAATCAAAAGCCTTCATGGACATTGCAAAACATCTTGGCATCGTTCTCACAAGTGTTCACAGTTAATCATGAACAGCCTCGGTCTCAGACCAGAGATACAGACTGGTGGTGTAGTTGTCAGCAACCTCAACCCCACAGCCTTTCTGTGTGGATTTAGCATCATCCCATGTATGAGTGTGTCCCTGTGGTGGACATGTGACCCCGCACCCTCATCCCAGCACCCCTCCTTTATTAAATAGAGATGTTTTAGTTCAGCAAACACAATGGTGTTTATCAAAATACAGTAATGCAATCAAAATGATAAATTATACAAACACAGACTCAATACAGAGTCCATGTAGACTCAACACACACACACACACACATCCGCACACACGCTTGTATTTAGATGCTTGTGTGGACCCTCCATTGACTTCTATTCATTTTATCTTGTTTTATTTATTTTTTTGTTTTTTTGTGACTGTATTATGCCTAACCCATACCCCAGTCCTAACCATAACCAATGCTGTTCTATTCCTAACCATAACCTAAACAAAAGTTAACTCACACCATATCTCTAAAACCACATTTTAGGGTATTTTATCCCTGTGTGGACCAGCCAAATGTCCCCACACTACTGGTTACAAGTTAAAATTTGTCCACATAAACTTATAAATACAAGTACACACACACACACACACACACACACACACACACACACACACACACACACACACACACACACACTGATTAGATACTGTGATAAAATGAAACGTTTAAAGTTAGCTTTAAACAAAATATGAAACTACTTTAGTAAGTAAATTATTTAGAAGCAGGAAAACCTAAAACCTGCGAAGGATTGATTTGTAAAGTCTTTAGCTTCCAAATGTCCAATCAGTTTTGTTCCTTGAGTAAGAAGACTCATCCTTGACAATAAAAGTAAATAAAATATTTACTTTATAGATTATATAAAACAGGAGGATGCCATCTTTGGTTAATAGACCTGCTCAAACCTTCAGAAGCACACAGGTCCACAGACGATTTTCCAACAGCCAGATTGTAATCCTATTACATCAAGCACTCTGCTCAGACAAATGAAATAATCTGCTGCAGCTGGAGAGAGGCCAAGTTTACCTAAATGAATTAAGGAACAGATTTACTTCCATCCCCCTCAGTGATTGCACCTGGATTCCCAAACTATGAAAACATCATTTAACTGTTAAGGGGGTCTAAATAAGCCGTACAAAGATTGTATTTCATTTGTGCCTGTCTTTAAGAACTTTTTCTTCCTTCTTTCCTTGTATTGCTTTTAAGTTTATAACAAAGTGTCATTGCATGAGGACTTAATTATGCAGAAAATGAATGCTGCTTAAAACTGATCAAGTGTAACTTTGTTAACTGTGAGCTACAGTTCCTCTCTGTGGGTTCAGTTTCCAAACCAAAATCTCTTTGCTGCAGCAATATTTACACAGGCGACAGACTTGGGCATGACTTTAAAAACATTTTAATGAAGCAGTTCATATTAAAACATTAAGAAAAAATATTTCTTTCTTGTTTATTTTAGAACCCATTTCCAACGAGTCGATGGAAAAAGGTAAACAAATTAAATTCAAGTTTCAATAAACGGAGTCCAATTTCATCAAGTAAAAAAAATCTATTTATTTTCCTATTAATTTAATTAAATTAAAATGTTAGTGTGAGTTCAACTAATATTCCTTTCCCCATCCTGAACTATCTGAGGCCGCAGCAAAAGATCTCCAGCAGAACCAAACTCTGGAAGGTCAGATATCTGCTTCAACAGCTGCTGGGAGGAGACAGAAAAGTAAACAACATGAAGGTTACGACTGATGAACCCTAACTATGATGCACAAAGCTTCACCATTATTTACAGTAACGTAATAATGTAAAAAGTGTTTAACCACATGAGATAAATAATTTTGACTTATACACAATACTTAAAAGTTGTAAATAAAATCAAGCAGCTGCCCTGGGGCACACAGACAGACGCAAGGCCTGCCGAACACTGACGCCACCAGTCCCTCCGACCACCACCAGCAGGTAAGGGGGGTTAAGTGTCTTGCCCAAGGACAGACCGGTATAGAACCTGCAGCCTTCCAATTACTGGAAACCCCGCTCTACCTCCTGAGCTACTGTCTCTAATTATCACCACAATGTACTTCTATATTTCTGTGAATCGGTACATTTCTGTATAGAAGCGTTGGAGTGTTGGTTTAAAGATCAGTAGATGAAAATGATCCTATTGTCCATGAGGTTCCTCCTGAAACTGTTTGAACTCCAATAATAGCCCATGAAATTAAAGTTCATTGAAAAAATGTCATGACTGTTTCCTTTACATAGCAACTCAAAGTAACCTCGCCTTCACCAACATCAATCCACGACTTCCAATGTTTGACAAGAAAATACTTGCACCTTTTTCTTTTTCTCTCAAATGACTCATATTAATTAAAATCACCCATGGTGAACAATCTTCAATAGTCAGGAAGGAAAAACACACTACTTTCTTTCCTGAGAGACGTTCCTGCTTTGGTAAAGTAGATTAATCACAAGCGTTAATGCTGTTGCAAATGTAGCCCTTGTTTTCTTACTCTGTCCTGAAACACACAACTGTATTAGTGTGAAGTAATGATACCAAGTGTATTACATTTTAATGGCATTATTACAAGTACAATTAGTTCATCAGCAAAAAGAGGAGATCATTTCTAGCAGCTCAACCCCATTTAATGGCCGTCTCAGGAATGCTGGCGCAGCAGAAATACACCTTGTTCCAGCACACTGCAACTGCAGATGACATTTGGAAACATAAACAGCTGCAAATAAGCGGTGGCTGTATAATTTTCCTGAAGAACCTCATCTGAAAAACAGCAGAACCTTATTTTACGAAGTGATTATCTCTTGGTTTATTACTACGTGGAAATGGAAAACATCTGGTTTAATTTCATGTAAAAACACACATGAAACTAAACCTTTCAGCAGCTGCTGCTTCATTATAATGTCTTATGTATTTTCACAGTAAGATAAGCTGGTTGAGCTCATGTGATATACACCCCAGTAACACTCATTCCATGACATCAATTACTCTTTGACCCTTTCATGGTTGTTGAGCCTCCAGTAATGATATCGGATGGTTCAAGTTGAAATTGGACAGGTGAGACAGTATGTCATATTGACATAAGGACAATGGATACAGCACAAGGGTAGACCTGAGGAAAATCATTCAGAGACATTTTTCATCATCATTTCAGCACCATCAGTGAAAAATGTCCTTATAACAGGTAGATATGTAGCCAGCAATATGCAAATAGAACCGGCCCGAATGTCCAGTAGCCTTGATCTCAGTGAAGGAAAAAACTAAATCATTGTTTATCAAATATACAATTATTTAAAATGCACAATTATTTATTTAAAGGTTTTCTTTCATCTGCTGGAACCTGAGTTAAGTATTGGTATCACTGAAACCATGACTTTTTTCTTCCCTTCAGCCACCCTGACATTAAGGGAGAAAGACAATTCAATTCAATTCAAGTTTATTTATATAGCGCCAAATCACGACAAGCGTCGTCTCAAGGCACTTCACATAATAAACTTTCCAATACATGTCAATTCATTAAGCCAATCGGAAAAAAGTTTCCCTTATAAGGAACCCAGCAAACTGCATCGAGTCACAGACTAGTGTCAGTGACTTAACAGCAATCCTCATACTAAGCAAGCATACAGCAACAGTGGAGAGGAAAATTTCCCTTTTAACAGGAAGAAACCTCCAGAGTATCCTGGCTCAGTATAAGCAGCCATCTGCCACGAATCACTGGGGATCAAGAAGACAAAGCAGGCACATACACACACACACAAACACACACACACACACACACACACACACACACACACACACACACACACACACACACACCAAGTAGTGTTTCTATGGTTACATTGTGATTTCTTAGTAAATATTCTATTTGGTGAGAGATGAACTTTATTGTATTTATTCTAGTGAATCTATAACTAAACGAATAAACTAGTAGTAGCACATTCAATCTCAAGGAAAGTAAAGTGTTATTGTCAGGAGAGGGAGAATGATTAAATGGTTAGCAACAGTGTTCAAGACAATATCCCCCTCCATGAGGCTACCACAGCTCAGCAGAACATCTTTGTGGCTTCTTCTGGGGAGAAAAGCACTTAGAGAGAAAATAAAGTTAACAGCTGAAATTGCAGGAAATAATACAGTTAAAGAGCAAATTGTAGAAGAAAGCAGTAGAGTGTGGAAAGTGGTCAGTGTGTCCTCCAGCAGTCTAAGCCTATAGCAGCATAACTACAGAGATAACTGGATAACTTTGCTTTTTAGATGGGGTCATGTTGGAGGCAGTGCAAGGGAGTCGTCTTTACCAACTGTACACTCCACCTCCCTCTACTCCCCCATTTGTCCAGATCTAGGCTAACATCAGATTTTAACCATAGACCCTATCAAATAAAAGTGTTTTAAGCCTAGTCTTAAAAGTAGACAAGGTGTCTGCCTCACGGACTAAAGCTGGGAGTTGGTTCCACAAGAGAGGAGCCTGATAACTAAAAGATCTGCCTCCCATCCTATTTTTAGATATTCTGGGAACCACCAGTAAACCTGCAGTCTGAGAGCGAAGTGTTCGGTTAGGAACATATGGAATAATCAGGTCACTGATGTATGATGGAGATTGATTGTTTAGAGCTTTATATGTGAGAAGAAGGATCTTAAAATCTATTCTGAATTTAACAGGTAGCCAATGTAGGGAAGCTAAGACAGGAGAGATATGATCTCTCTTTTTAATTCTCATCAGAACTCTAGCTGCAGCATTTTGGACAAGCTGAAGACTTTTAACTGCATTCTGTGGACTTCCTGAGAGTAATGAATTACAGTAATCCAGTCTTGATGTAATAAATGCATGAACTAGTTTTTCAGCATCACTCCTGGAAAGGATGCTTCTAATCTTAGCAATATTCCGAAGGTGGAAAAAGGAAATCCTACAAACCTGTTTAACGTGGGATTTGAATGACATGTCCTGGTCGAAGATAACATCAAGGTTCCTTACTTTGTTCTCGGAGACTAATTTAATGCCATTCAGGTCAGGTGATTGACTAAGCAATTTTCTTTTCTGAATTCCAGGTCCAAAGATGAGAACTTCCGTCTTGTTTTGATTTAAAAGCAAAAGGTTTTGAGTTATCCAATTTTTTATGTCTTCAATACAAGCCTGTACTCTAACTAACCAATTAGGTTCATCAGGGTTAATGGATAGATATAATAATAATAATGCATTGAACTTATATAGCGCTTTTCTAGACACCCAAAGACGCTTTTTCACACACTCTCACATTCACACACTGCTAGTGATGGTAAGCTACTTGTAGCCACAGCCGCCCTGGGGCAGTCTGACTGAGGCGGGGCTGCCATTTGGCGCCGTCGGCCCCTCTGACCACCACTAACACAGGCAAGCTGGGTGAAGTGTCTTGCCCAAGGACACAACAGCAGGATACCCCTGGCGGGAGCTGGAATCGAACCCATGACCCTCCGATCATGAGGCAACCCGCTCTACCACCTGAGCTACTGAGTATCGTCAGCATAACAGTGGAAGTTTATCCCATTGTCATGACTCCCATCCTCAGCCTTCATTCAGCTCACCTGGTCCCCTCACCAAGCCCCTGACAAGCCCTGTTTCCCTGGCAACCACAATCTACTCCATTCATCTCACCTGTTCCTGTAATCAGCTTCATCCACTTCACCTGCTCCTGACTCCTCAGCTCATATTCTGTCACAAACAGAACTCAGAAGACCCGTAATGACGCCACACACAGTAAAGTTCCTTAAAAGTCTTTATTTGGATGCAGAGTTACCAGAGGATGACGAGGCTGGAGACAGAGTCGGAGAGGAGGCGAGGGTCAAAACCAGATCAGACAAGCAGGTACAGGGAACAGACTGGAGACGAGGTGGAGGACAGGCGAGGTTAGTGATGGCAGGCAGAGTTCAAGGCAGGGGTCAGAAAAAAAATGAGGTGCGGAGGCAGAGATCAGGCAGGGTGGATGGCTGGAGAATTTATTGGCAAAGGCTTTCAATAACCTGGCAGGGAACTGGTGGCTGACTGGTGAATATATAGCAGGGGGAGCAGGTGTGAGTGATGAGCTGAGGAGTCAGGAGCAGGTGAAGTGGATGAAGCTGATTACAGGAACAGGTGAGATGAATGGAGTAGATTGTGGTTGCCAGGGAAACAGGGCTTGTCAGGAGCTTGGTGAGGGGACCAGGTGAGCTGAATGAAGGCTGAGGATGGGAGTCATGACAATGGGATAAACTTCCACTGTTATAGTTATATCTATCCATCTGTGACAGGGAGCGCAGACAGAACTTCTAAAGCTCTGTCGCTCAGCTTGCACTGGAGCAGCAGAGACCACACCCCGCGCGGCCACTGCAACGTCTCCGCAATTCGTTCAAAAACTACAAAATAGTTGTCAACCTCGGTCTCTCTAAAAGTAGGCATTAAGGAAATGCACTTACTGATATCAAAGGCCGGGGTTGTGGCGGGTTGCGGAGCTTTGGTGGGCGTGATAAAGTCCAGGCTTTGAAAGCTGGGCTTCTAGTTCCAGTTTCCTTATTCTCACAGCCGTTTCAGCTTCGATCTCCATCCTCCGAACCTCCAGTTCCATCTGGAGTCTTTTAACCTGGGCTTTTTCCTCTCGTTCCATGTCCAGACATGCCAGTCGCACCTGTAATCGCGCGTCTCCAGATCCTTCCGTCGGCAAACCTGGGAAGGTCGGAGCAGACTTTCATAGTGTTATAGGAGATTTTCTCATCTCTGTCGTCTCACCCTCACAATCCTCCGAAGCAGCAGGGACATCAGGATCGTTGCACCAAGCAGGATCTGCAGGAGAGCCTTCTGGTTCAGTCTTTGTGCCAGACTCCTTCTCAGTCTGTAAAATCCCCATTTCCTCTAAACGCTCCCCAATAAGCAGTTTCAAGTCTCTTTTCAGAACAGGATTTGGGATGTCAAGAGCAAGGTTGACAGCTATTTGCAGTAGGTCAGTCTTGCAGCAACGCTCCAGCACCTCACGGGATGGAGCCTCCATAAATGTCTCCACACAAAACTGAGCCATGCTTAGGAGCACAAGAACAAAAGGACACTACACAAAACAGCGTGGGTTTTGTGTCTTCCAAAACCAACAAAGAGCTACCAATTGTTAAAACTAGTCCTAATATTTGACACGGACTTAACTGATCTAAAACAGGCTATTAAACCGTGTAATAAAGCATTTATAATCCCGGACGAGCCCCCATTTATGTTTATGTTTATGTATGGTATGTCCGTTTTGCTTAATTGTGTATGCCTAAATGCAATCTGAATCATTTACACATCCTTTTAACCAGTTGTCTCTCATTAAACAAGAACTTTCCTCTAGCAGACACATTAAAATCTCTCCTGGGACACTGGAAAAAAGGCCCTAGACTTGCAGTTAAACAGCCAATCACAATTGTTTGCTGAGAAGAACTTGAGAATCTCTGGCCAATCGGCAGCTCTGAATGTAATTTGTGTTATTAGTTAGCTGATAGTGCCCCTTTAACAGGAAGTAGCTAGCCAGCGTGCTAGAAGCAGCTGGATCTCCTTTCCCCTCTCTCTCTTACTCCCTCATTAACACACCTACACACACAGAGAGAGAGAGAGAGAGAGAGAGAGAGAGAGAGAGAGAGAGAGAGAGAGAGAGAGAGAGAGAGAGAGAGAGAGAGAGAGAGAGAGAGAGAGAGTTAATTTATAGATAGAGCAGAAATTAAACCTGTAACTGTTTCAGTAAAGGATCTCTAATCTACCAGTGGAACTGATGGTGTTGTAAAGCTCATTGGGTGGCTCTAAGTCTCTAGAAGGTGCTGAATCAAATACAGGTCTTTTTTTATTAAATGTTTTTGCATTGCAGTCATTTTCTATTTGTTCATTTGACTGTATTTTTATGGACTAATAAGGTTTATCTTTTTGCACATAGCCCCACTAAGAATTTTTATCACCAGCCAGCCACCACTGTCTTCAGCTGTTTCAGAAAGTCGAGTTGGTTCACTGCCACCTGTTAGTCTAGCTCTGGAAGTTTCATCTACCCCACATTGATGATGGTACCTTCAGCCCAGACTCAGCACAGGTGTTCCTTTACTTTGTTCTAGCCCCTTTGATAGTATCAACTTTTCTACTTCTCTTTTTACTTTCTTACACAGTGTGTAGTGTTTCCCAGGCCTGGTTCTCAGCAAACAGAGTATTAGCTTTATTTTTTTTCTTGCAACACTCAGTAACATATGGTTGAGATAATTCATTCCTATGAATCAGACGTTGGAGCAGAAGCACATCTTGGAGACATATGAAGAGCAGCAGGAACAGTCCTATCACCACAGTTGCTTCGAAACCTCTAAAATTTTATTTTTATTTCCAATGAGTTTTTGATGAAGCTTGTCAATGCCCTGGTAACACATGTTAACAGTGGTATGATTCTGATTATATTGAAATGAATATCAGTTGAAATGAATCGTGCAGATTTCAGGAGCTCTGCTTTAGATGTTTCCCGCAGCAACACAACTGATACATCACCTTGTCATTCTGTCCAAAAGAAATGTTTAATTAATGTATTAACTTCAATCAAGCAAGTAAAAGCAAGGAAGTATCAAATATGTAAATATATTTGTGAGACAGGATTGGGAAACGGGTATAGCATAATGCTGCAGCTTTAAGCTTTAAGGTGATGAGATGTGGGATCAATGGTGAAGGCTCTACAGAAGGTGTGCCTTGAATTTTTCCTCCGACTGAAAAATAATAGATTGGCTGTATGTGAAATGTTCAAGCCTCAAAACTGTATATGAGTATCTGCAGAACTATCAGGATGCTGTTATCGTGCTTTGTGTTAGTGGATTTTATCTTCTTTGGTGATGAGACAGCACTGGAATTCTGGGAATTCTGCCCTCTGTGCTGTAAGATTGCTGCTGTGGTCAGCTCGTAGATCCTTCAGCCATAGAGCACTGCTGTTCTCTGATGTCTTCTCCAACATACTTTCCCATTATTGCTTTATCTTAGCCTTGGATGACTCTTTTCTCAGTTTATCCCCCTGACACTGAGAGTTCACTGTGGATGAATCTGTAGTGTTCCTCTTCAGGTGGGTGAGCTGTGAGTCATTGTTTTACCGTCTCTGGAGCTTCCAGTTCCAATTGCTGCACCTGCTTGGATTTTCTTTCTCTATTACACCTTCCTGTTTTTCTGTCAGATAGATTTCTTATGAATGTTCTATGATATTTGTGTCTCTCTCATTTCTGTCTCACAAATTCTGACAGCTTTGGATAATTGGGGGGACATGTTTTAGGTGGTTGCTATTACAAACCTTACAAATGAAAATGACTGATTGTCACACACTGACGCACTGTGGTGACTTCGGTGACTCTGAATCCCTGAGCTGACAGCTACAAAAGAATGCCTACAGTTTCTTTGACCTAGTCCTTTTAAAATGTCAAGATAGAGACAAAGTGTGAGTTTTTCATTCTCATTATTGTTATCATAACTTTCACATCCGCTGCTACATCCTGCCTTGTTCTTGACACTCATTTGAAGTGATAAATTATATTGAAATGTATTAAATAAATTACCTTGAGTGCTGTGAGACAACGTGAGTGGAACTCTGTGGGTGGGAGCGGGTTGCAGATATCCTTGAGATTATTTACAAAAGGAAAAACAAATCAGAAATTATTCAAATCAATGTCTTGTTTCTGATTATTTACCTTAAGTGTCTCCTATTTCCAGTACTTTCAAAGTTTGTGACAAGGATTAAAATAACCGAAAGAGGTTTCTTTCTTTTCTTTTTAGATGATTTTTTTTTACATTTTCTCTCTCTGCAGGTATGCAGGATTCTGCAGACAATCAGTGCTTTGATTTTGAACACAAATTCAGGAGTTTTCCTGCAGGTGTGAAGTGAGAGAAACTGTTAGAAAACGTAATCCGCCTCTTTTTGTTTATTTGCTGTTTTGTGCATTATGTTTATGTGTTTTCCACACTGCCTACAGCTAGTCAAATGTTCAAAAGACGATAAAATAAGAAGATCTGCAGCTGATGACTTCGTTTCCAACTTTTGAAGGTTTGGGTGAAAAAAGAACAGGTACTACGTATGTTTGGGAATTTCATCAAGACTCTAATAAAAAATAAGTATGTGTTGAATCTTATTGAGAGAATGTAATTGGTCTCAGTATGAACTTTCAAACAACTTTAATATAATGTGAACTGGGATTCTGTGGAAAAAACTGTCAACGATATGTTGCAATGTGGTGCAACAGTCTGTTTGATGGCATCCCCTCTCTGTATATAATGTTAAAGGAAAGCAAAAATGTAAACATTGTTGTTTGAATTAATTTATTCATTGTCTGTCACACAGATTTTGAAGGGTCTCAGTTTGGAAGAATAAAGATAATTTCTGATGAAACTGAGAGGCATTGGTTAGGTACTGTAGGCCAAGGCTATTCAGGCCTGGAGGGCCGGCTTCCAGCACATTTTAGTTTTAACCCTGTTTCAACACAATCAGCAGGTGATTAACAGACTTCTGCAGAGCCTGATGAGCTGCTGCACAGGTGATTCAAGCACTGAATCAAATGTATTGTAGTGGAGGAACAACTAAAACATACTGAATACTGACCCTCCAGGACTGGAATTGAAACCCCCTGCTGTAGACTCACTTCCAAAGTGGTTAATTGCTTAAAACTAATTTTATCCCAAATCAATGATTCCCCTTTTTGCTAACACAACTGACACTATTTAATAGTTATTTGCAACAAAAAATAGCTGCTCAGCATCCAGTTACTCCTTTGTGGAGTGTAAAGTTAAAGAGATGGCCTTGTAAAAGTTAATGGCATCTACATGAACCATTGTGAACTGATTAGCTGCGCTTTGAGGCAACAGAAATCACATTTGCAACTGGTGTCAGTGTGACTATTAGCTAACCTATTATGTGAGAGCTAAAATGTATTTCCCCAAACTGATGCTGCTCATTTCAAGGTTTTGTATTGTAAATTACAATTGGATAGATATAGGACTAAGATGCTAAATAAAAACCGGCCATTTACCATGAAAATAGAAATGTATACATGGAAAATCAACAAATCATAAAATTCAATATTTGAATCATATGAATTAAATTCTTTGTGTTGGTTTGTTCATAGTGTGGACCCAGTGTGGCCTCTGCATGGCCCAAAGTTTCCGCACCGCATGCCTAGGAGATTTTCTAGCTGCGTGGACGGTCCTGCGCAGAAATATAGGAAAAATATATTCTAAGTGGTGGAGGTTCGTAAGTACAGACACCTTCATGATTCAATTCATAAAGATCATCGTGATCAAAATATTGTTATTAATTGCTGTCACCATCGGAAAACACAAGGACAAAGTGAAAGAATGTGATTTCTACTTCTACTATGGTGTAGTGTTGTATGCATGCCGTAGAGCCCCATGCTGCCCCCTACAGTCTGGGAGAATATTGGCTCACAGTGAAGACAAGCTGCCGGAACCATAAACGCTGCAAGTTCCAATGCGAGTTCCATCCACGCATCTCGTTTCCACGTGGGATGTAGATGCGTCAAGGATAAAATTAGCTTTACACTACTGCAACTCACTTTTCACTTGTCTGAGCAAAACCTCCCTGAACCGTCTACAGGTTGTTCAGAATGGTGCTCGGCTTTTGACCAAACCGTTTAAGTACACCCACATCACCCTTCTTCTCCTCCAGCTTCCAGTTAACTTCAGGGTTAATTTCAAGATCCTGGTTTTAGGACCTTACATGCACAAGCACCGTCGTGCATCTGTGATCTTCTCAGTCCCTACACCCCCAGCAGGTCCCTGAGGTCCAGTGTCCAAAGCCTACTGGTTGTGCAGTGCATCAGGCTAAAGACCAAGGGTGACAGATCATTTGCTGCTGTGGCCCCCAGACTCTGGAACTCTCTCCCCCTGAGCCTGAGATCAGTGGACTCAGTGGTCTCCTTTAAAAAGCAGCTGCTGAAAACTCACCTGTTTGGGCAGGCTGTTTCTTATCTTGAGTAGTGCTATATAAAAAATAAGTTCTTCTCCTATTGAAAATGTTAATAGCAGGTAAGAGAGGATGTTCAGTGGTTGGCAGTAGTGTCCCAGCCGGCTGGCCCTTCTAGAAAAGTATCACAGTTCAATAGAGCATTGGTGGAGTTTCTCTGGAAAAACACTTCAATAAAACAGAAAGTCAACAGCTGAAATAACAGGAAATAATGTAAATGAAATTTAAACCTGTAGCAGCATGTGTCTTTCTCACGGACTGAAGCTGGTAGCTGGTTCCACAGAAGAGGAACCTGATAACTAAAAGATCTGCCTCCTTTCCTAGTTTTAGATCTTCTAGGAAGCACCAGTAAACGTTTAGTCGGAGAGAAAAGGGCTCTGTTAGGAACATAAGGATCGGTAAGATCACTGAAGGAGCGCGATTATTAAAAGCTCTACACGTGAGAAAGAAAGTGTTTATTACTCGTGCTATAAATGTTTCTTGCATGACAGTCAATTGATGTAGTCAATAATGGACTGAGAAAACACTGACTTATTTTTTTCTTACATAATTAGTACAATCATTCAGACATTATCCGTGAGTTATGACTGATAAAGCTAATTTATATCATAATTTACTAACTAAACCATGGAAAGTAAAAAAGCATTCTCCTAATCTTTCACTGAAAACATTTATGAGTTTAACATACATGTTTCAGATAGCAATAATCTGTGGGAATAAAACCTGGTTTGGGGTTTGTTTCTGTGTATTATCAGATGCCATGCTCAGACTCACACCCACACAAACACACATAGAAACCCAAATAAGCAAAGGAAAAAGTGGCTCAACAGACCAAACACATTTGCCTTGAGAAAGAAAGGGAAATGCCAAAGTACACACAAACAACTGCTGTGCTTTCTTCAGCTCCTCTAGCACAGATTCTGTCACCCTTTCAGCACTACGGACAGTTCCTCAGTTCAGAGAACAAAAACAGTAAAGAAACAGCTCAGGGTCCAGAATGCATGGATACTGGTTACTGCATACAAATGATAAATGACCCGCCCTTGTATAGCGCCTCTCAGAGCAAGGACTCCAAAGGGCTTTACACTACAGTGTATCACTCATCCATTCACACACACATTCACACACTGATGGTGATGAGCTACGATGTAGCCACAGCTGCCCTGGGGCGCACTGACAGAGGCGAGGCTGCCGAGCACAGGCGCCACCGGTCCCTCCGACCACCACCAGCAGGCAAGTTGGGTTAAGTGTCTTGCCCAAGGACACAACAGCAGAATTCTCTGTCCGGAGCCGGGATCGAACCTGCAACCTTCCGATTACTGGACAACCCGCTCTACCTGTTGAGCTACTGCTGCCCCGAGTGTGGCATGTTTCTAAAGGCGGAATAAAATGTACGTCATCTCACATTAGGCTAACAAGCTTCTGGTCAGATTTGTTTCTTTTCCTAAGTCCATTAATCATTTTTGAATATGTCATGTTTGTGTTCTGCATCTTTGCTCTGCCAAGATGACAGCCGAAGAGGGGTGTGTGATCAAACAGCTGATTTGTCTGTTTGTCATATACACACTACCAAAACAAACATTGACAAACATGGTAGAGAGGTGGAGGACAGGGGGGAAAAACCTGTGAGACTGATGGGTAAATGCCTTATGAAAACCTACAAAAATGTTTTTAAAAGCTGTATCATTCAGATTTCTTGGCTTTCAATTAAAGTAAATTTTGAAAATAATATCCTCTATGCAGTTAGTCAATTATAGACTAGATTTCATTCATTGTATTTCTAATAGAAAGTTGCAAAGCCCTTAAACACTGGGAAAAAACACTGTTGCAATAAAACCCAGTTAAGTAAATCCCTGTGACACCAAGTGGCAGACTGCTGCTTGATATACCTCAGCCTAGATATTAAAATCTCAGATGAGCTATTCAGCTGACAACTTAATCCACTTAGAGTCGGAGTAAGCAGAAGGAGGCTGGCTGGGGGTCAGCAGACACCAAATGTCTGTCATTTCTCTGGAACTGTGGGTTTGTTGTATGATAATTCATCACAAAGAGGTAAAGAGACAAAACCTAAAGGGAGGTAAAGCCTCATGCAGTCTGACCCCTAAAGAACCCAAACTCAAATTTTACAAAAGTAAAAAAAAGAAGTCAAATAATTATTTATAAATGTATGCATAGGATGTTGACTTGAGTTTGTCAAACTTTAATAAGTAGCAATTTTGCAGATGATTGAAATGGGCTTTGACACCCGTGTCACCACTGGTTCTTATAGGCCGTTTAGTTTGTTTAGTTAGTACAGTAAAAGCTGTGGACAGCTGATAAATTACCTTTGGGTTGTTAAGATCTTTAAAATTAATGTCCAGTTAGTGTGCATAAGATTTGCATTAAAACATGCTCACAACAGAAAATACTACATTAAAACAAGAGATCCTCAAATTTTCAAGTGATATCAGCAACTAATAGAGGGGAAATATTGTTTTTAATAAATACTTTTCCATTAACTTTAGTAATAAGTAAAAGATAAAACATGGCCTTAAATGTTTCATTATAATGTTATCATCAAATGTGAGAAATTCTGATTAAATATGATTATAAAAATATGTTTAGTATATAAAATATCAGCAAGGATGCATTCTCCTCCATCAGAAACCTAGCAACCAATTTTTGGACCAATCGCAGTCTAAAACATTGAGACTTGATCAAATACAGCATAAAGAGAATTAATAAAGTGATCCCTATGCCCATCATAGTCTGGGTCTGCATGGGGCCTCATCTCGATGTGGCATGCAGGGAAGACCTACAGAGGAAGGCAACCTATTAAATCAGCACATTAAGTGCTTCCTTTGATTAGAAGAATTCTGTCCTGGCGCTAAGATTCTTACAAATACAGTCTTACAAATACAAAATACTGTCTGTTTTGAAATCAAATTTAGATGTATTTATTCTATTTAAATGCTTTGTTTGAAGTCACCCCATTCATGCATCAGACTGTAGAACATTGGTTCTCTAACTTTTCAGCTTCAGACCCACAAAATAACGATGGTCAAGACATGTGACCCCAGATTTCGCTGATTTGACAATGCAAGCATGCTTAAAAAGCTAAATAATTCAGAAAATAAAATAAATGCTTCAGCTCTTATTTTCTTTTACAGAGTAGTTGAGCTTGTCTAACATGAGTGCTAGCTTCAGCAACCGACATCCAATTTTATTTCAATTTCTGGAAATAATCCCAAGACCCCCCGAGTGGTTGGTGATGACCCGGTGGAGTCCCACTGCAACTTTGAGAACAACTGCTGTAAAAGAAAAAAAAATAGCCATGCAAATCAACCAAATATTGTTCTTATCCTATTATTTTTTTAAATGTTTGCTTCTCTTTACCCGCACTGTCCGATTTCTGCAGTGACAATGGCGATTTCCCTCTTTTGGGACTAAGAAAGGATTATCTTATCTTATCTTATCTTATCTTATCTTATCTTGTCTTAACTAACACCAGCTTTTCCCTTGTGGTGATTTTATGAGGAATTATTCCTAAACCATGGAAAATGTAACAACTCTATGATTACTGAAATAATTTTAAAAACCAGTAGCTTGCACCTATCTGTGAAATTAAAGTTAATGAATAAATAATAATTAATAAAGTTCTTCTATGTAACTCATGTTTTAGGCTTGTCTTTGCATTCAGCTGTGACTTATCTTTAGAATAAAAACTGTTCCGATTTAATTAATCCTAAAGGCTTGAATCCACATCACACTCCCTTTCTCATTAAGGCTCTAAAATATATAATTAATCAAATTTGATTTGCAAACGAATTCAGTTTTTAGCGACGGAGAGAGTGACAGGCGGAAAGATTATATCAAAGTCAAAGTAAAGCTTTTTTTGTTGTTTACGGCACTTAAGTTTGTTTGTGCTTTCTCCCAAAAACTCTCCAGTCATACAGCTGGTAATGTTAGCTTACAGTGACTCATGTCTTGACAAAGGCGTTTATGGTAAATTTATCAAAGCTCTCCAAAAAATATCAACTAAGTTGTGAACTACTGTCTGCTGACGAAAGAAAACCTGAGCTAGGATGCATCAACAGCCAGTTCAATACTGCCATCTTCTGGGACACGCTGCTTCCTTACTGCCATTTTTATATTTTCATGCTTCATCTTGAGTCTCCCGTTGGGGTCTAAAATCAACAACTTAACTCTCCCAGACCTTTCCATCCTTCTTTCCATCTGAAAACTCAAAGTTATAAGAGAAAATAAACCCAAAAACATCGGCAAACTATGACTCTTTTTCCAGTCTCTGTAGTATTTTATTAATAAAGTATCTGAATTTAGTGAAAAAAATAAAATTAAAGATCCATCCTTTTTCCTTTGTGTTAAAGTTTCATTTCCTAAATATAACAGTTATTTCTGAATAAAGGCATCTTTAACTTGATGGAAGCAGAGTCTATGTGTTGAATCTTATTGAGATAAGATAATGAGCTCGTAGAAAGACAAAGATTTGAAAATATCCAATTAGATTAATTCCATCATGCCCCAAATTACAAGGTAACATATTTGTGGAATTTTAATTTATTTTAATTTATTAACTTATTAATTAATTTGTTTATTTATTTATTTTTTCTCCTCTGTATGCCAATGTCTATCTCATGTATTACACCTTGTACATCGATGTTGTTTTGTCAATATGTCATGTCTTGTATGTAGCATATGTCAATAAAGATTGTTTTAATGGTTGAAGCTACAATGAGGCATGAGTTGCTGAGGGTGTGTTGGAGTGAGGCAGAAGGAAAATGAGTGGAGCGAAATTTGAAAGATTGCGATTTGTTTCTGGATTTTGGAGAAGGATTTCGGATCACAGACTTTGGCGGTTGGCATAAGCTGGTGTGTGAATGGCTGGAATGGTGTCTCAGGAAGAGGATGAGGACGAAATGGATTTTGGTGCGTGGACCCAAGTTTCTAATGGTGGAAGATCAGGTAGAGGGAGAAACAGGAGAGATGGGGAAAGTGTGTTTGGATTACAGACCAGTAAACGGAGTTTAGAGGAGATCAGTTCTGATGAAGGTACAAATGTAATCCGGAAAAAGATAGAGAAGGATTCAAAATAATCGTGAGGTTCAGAAAGGAAGATGAGAAAGTTCAGTTGAGCCCAATTGCTTTATCAAGAGAATTGAAAAAAAAGTTTGGGGAGGTTCAGCTGGGAGTGAAGACTGAAGAACAGAAAAGGAAAGTAGTGAACATTGAAAGTATTTGTAAGAAGATAGTGAGTGAAAAAAGGGTACTCGGAGAAAATAAAGTGACACGGGGGGGGGGGGGGGGGGGGATTACTGGTATACCAGTGGAGGAAGATCTGGGAAAAACTTAAGCTGAGTATTCGTGGTGGTGAAGTGAGCAGGGTGAAAAGACTGTTGAAGACATTAGATGGAGGGAAGGTTGAAAGTTTATCCATACTTTTGGAGTTTCAGGAGAATGTCCTTCCGGAGAGGGTTAGAATAGGGTGCATGAGCTTCCCTGTTAGAGCTTATATCCCTCCACCCCTCAGATGTTATAAATGCCAGAGGTATGGACATATTGCAGCAGTGTGCAAAGGGAAACAGAGGTGCCCTAAGTGTGGAGGTGAACATGGATATGAGGAATGTGGAGAGCATGTACAAGACAAATGCTGCAGCTGTGGGGGGCAGCATAGGGGGTGTTATGGGGGCTGTGAAGTCAGAAAGAAGGCAGTGCAGGTTGAACAAATAAAAGTGGTTCATAACATCAGCTACGCAGAGGCTCTAAAAAGGGCACAGAATGGAAAGGATGAGGCTAGAAAAGTTCAAACAAAGTCGCCATCAGATTTCGTGCAAACACAAGAAACTTACACAGGATTGACAGTGGAGGAGATGATTTTGTTTATGGCGTATGTCATAAACTGTACAGATCAACTAAAACACAGAACAGAGAAAATAAAAATAATTGTGAAAGGAGCAGAGAGATTTTTTGGCATTAAAGACATTTCATGGGAACATATCAATAAAAGACTTGGGGAGGAAGGGAAAGCAGGAGGTCCTGGTGACAGGACAGCATGATTATATTACAATGGAATGCCAGAAGTTTGATTGCAAATGGACAGGAATTTAAGGGATTTATCAATAAATGCAAAATAAAACCAGATATAGTATGTATTCAGGAGACATGGCTAAAACCTAATTTAGATTTTATTATTGCAGGTTATGATGGTATCTGTAGAGACAGAAAGGAAGGTAATGGAGGAGGTTGTGTGACATTTGTGAGACAAGGAACTCAGTATAGAACTGTACATATAGGATCACAGTTGGAGTTCAGAGTGATTGCAATCTGGTGAAGAAATTGTAATATTAAAGTAATCAATTTTTATAATCCAGGCAACAGAATATTAGATATATTTCATACGGGCAAAGTCTGTTTATTGTGGTTTTCCTTCTAGTGTGGTGTGTTTTTAGTGTGTATTCTTTTTACTTAGTTTAGTGCATGGGATGCTTTTATTTTGGGGAACCCAGGGAACTGGGAGGGTGTGTGATTTTATTTTGACGAGCTTGGACAGATGACATCCGGACCGGAGCAATTATCTACACCGGTGGCAGATTAGGAGTGTCTGTTTTTTGGTGGAGACAGTGGCAGCAAGCAGAGAGTCGCTGGGTGAAAGGACACCGATCGTCTGTGACGAGGCTTCATGGAGATGTGGGCAGGGTATTCCTCTGCCCTGGCGTGTGAGTAGCGGCCTGTGACAAGGTGCGACCCGCGGTGTGTGTGATCGAGCAGTGACTGCCGTTAAAATTCACTGACAGGTGGACCCGCGACGGAGGAGGACGACAGCGTGGCGCGGTGACGCGGCCGAGCAAGTGACTGATCTGCAGGAGGAAGCGGCCGATCGAGGGAAACGGCGGTGCGGCAGACACGCGTCTTGAAGGAGGAGGCGAGCTATCGAGGGAAGAGGAAACCGGCAGCGTGGCGGACAAGCGTCCCGAAGGAGGAGGAATCTGCCCCGCAGCGTCCAGATAAGGCTGCAGACTCTCCGGCCCAGTTCTGGCAACCGTTTATAGTGACTGGCCTAACCTGTTTTTTTTAATGATGTTTTAATTAGTGTTTTCAATAAACCCCGGTGCGGTGGTTAATGGTTGATTCCTTTGATCTCTGGCAGACGCTCTCAATTTACCTGGTGTAATCCTTGGGTGGGATTTTGTATCTTGTAGATATATAATATAGCCCACCCACCCGGTAGGAAGGTGCCACATTTGGCGTTGCTGGCAGGACCCAGGCTTTGGGAGTGGCTGTTGGAGCCAAATAAATTAGCCATGATGATGCCTGTTTACCCAGGGGCCCCTTGGCTCCCAAAATTTAAAGGACATGGGGAGGACTTAAAATACTGTGACTGGAAGGAACAGCTAACCGGGTTGCTAGGGACACAGGAGTTGGCAGAACCCAGGAAGGTTGATATTGTATTGGGGGCGCTGGCTGGGGAAGCCAAACGTCAGGTTAGTGTTTTGGAAGAGAAGGAAAAAGATCAAGTTCGTAAAATCCTTAACTATTTAGATTCCTTGTATGGAGACTGCACTCCAACCGCGGTGTTAAGGTCTCAGTTTTTCAGTTGCACCCAGAAGCCAAGTGAGACTGTATCTTCTTTTATTTTGAGGTTGCGTGAGCTACATTGTAGGTTGCGGCGACATGACCCCGACGACTCCCCCTCAGATGTAGCCTTACGGGACCAGCTGTTGTTGGGGCTACAGGAGGGTCCCCTGGCTCAGGCCTTAAAGGTTTATGCTCGCCGTAACCCTGAGGGGGATTTTGCTACTATCCGTCAGGAGGCACTATTACTTGATGCAGAGTACGGAAACACGCCGACTGAGGCGACATGTTCAGCTGTGAGTAACCCATGTGCTTCCCCCAAATCATCACAGGGACCTGGCTGGAAGGAGGCTCTAAAGAGGGAGATTATGGAGGACGTGAAGGCGCAGATGGGAGAGCTTACCCAGGAATTGGTGAGGGAGGTTAAATCACTTCTCCAACCCGCAGCAGTTGCTCCACAACCCTCAAGGTTTGAGAGGGAGAGGCGGTGGTCCACGTCATATGCCAACTACCGGGATGCACAAGGTAGACCAATCTGCCACATATGTAGATGTCCAGGCCACATAGCCAGGTTCTGTAGGGAGCCAAATGCTTCACCGCCTCCTTTAAACTAACCATCCCTGCTGCTGAGGTCCGAGGGGCAGGGGTGGCTGATTCACCACCAGAAGGGAAAGGGGCCACTGATACATTTGTTGGACAAAGTCCTACCATAGGGGTGACCATTGAGGGAGTCCAGCTCCAGGGGTTACTGGATACGGGTTCCCAAGTAACTTTAATGCAACAGAGTCTCCTAGGAAAATATTTTACTGGAATTAAACCTGAGAAGACTCCTGTATTCTTCCAATTGAGAGCAGCCAATGGATTAGAGATCCCCTATACTGGCTATGCAGTGTTGGACTTTGAAGCGAAGGGCATTAGCATACCTGGGCGGGGCGTTATTATTGTTAAGGATGAACATTGTACACACCCGCTCATTGTAGGCATGAACATTGTGACTGCTTGCTGGAAGGCCCTGTTTAAGAGTTCTACAGAGGCTGCCCCATGCCCATCACCGATAAAGCATCAGAAGGCCTGGAAGGATGCCTTTGCAACCTGCAGGCGTATTGAAGCTACTATGGCCGAGGATGGGCTGCTTGGATTTGTGCGGTTGGCCCGTCAGGGCCATATAAGGGTCCCACCGAGAAGTGAGATGCTGGTTTGGGGCCGGGCGCGGAGGGGCCCACGAGGAGCAGACTACTATGCCCTGTTAGACCCGACATCAGAGACCAGTAAGGTGGGCATGGCCAGGACACTGGCCATTGTAAGAAATGGCAGAATTCCGGTGCGTGTTTGCAACCCCCACCCTTACAGCCTGTCTATTGGCCGGTACGAGAAGCTGGGAAAGCTGTACCACATGGATGAGACGGATGTTCATGGACCTCGTGATCTGAGCCTGTCCCTGGAGGAGGACGGAGCGGTTGAAGTGGCGTTGGTGGATGCAGCAGTGCATACAGAACGAAGTGAGCTTCCACAAAAGGTGAGAGATCTAACTAACCGGCCAGATTTGTCTGAAGCTCAACAGGAGGAGTTGTGTGCCTTGCTGCAGAAGTGGGAAAAAGTTTTTGCGAAGCATGATGAAGACTTTGGGCGGACAGAGGCCGTAAAACACCAAATCCACACTGGTGGGGACGCACCTATTAGGGAGCGATATCAACCTCTCCCCCCGCTCATGTACAGAGAGGTGAAATCCCTGTTGTCAGATATGCTGGAGAGAGGAGTGATTAGAGAGAGCTAGCCCCTGGGCTGCACCCATAGTCCTGGTGAAGAAAAAGGACAACAGTTGGAGATTCTGTGTCGATTATAGGAAATTGAACGCATTAACTCATAAAGAGGCCTTTCCTTTGCCTAGGATAGAGGAGACTCTGAGCAGTCTGAACCGAGCAGAGTGGTTTTCTACCCTTGACCTGGCCAGTGGGTACTGGCAGGTCGAAATGGATCCTCAGGACAAGGGGAAGACTGCTTTCACCACTCCACTTGGGTTGTTTGAATTTGAACGCATGCCGTTCGGATTGTGTAATGCCCCCGCCACTTTCCAGCGACTTATGCAGCAGTGTTTAAGTGGTCAGATGGCAGAGTCACTGTTGGTGTACTTGGATGACATCATTATTTACTCACCCGATTTCTCCTCTCACCTACAGCATCTGGACGGGGTACTCCAAAGGCTGTGGCAGCACGGATTGAAGCTACGGCTGGACAAGTGTAAACTTCTGCAACGTGAGGTGAAATTTTTGGGCCACGTGGTAGACAAAGAGGGGTGAGACCTGACCCAGATAAGATCTCGGCGGTGAGGGATTGGCCGCCCCCTCTACTGTGCGACAAGTGCGGGCCTTTTTGGGACTGGCTGGCTACTACAGACGCTTTGTAGCGGGATTTGCAAAAATTGCCCGGCCGCTGAATGCACTGCTGGCTGGCGCCCCTATCAACAAGTGGATGGAGACCCGGGTGATACAATGGTCCCCTGAGCACCAAGTGGCCTTTGACGCACTGAAGACAACGCTTATCCAGGCCCCAGTCCTGGCATACGCTTATTATTCGTTGCCATTCATTTTGTACACAGATGCAAGTAACCAGGGGCTGGGAGCAGTGCTGCCTCAAGTACAAACGGGGCAAGAACATGTCATAGCCTATGCTAGCCGTAGCTTACACCCAGCTGAGCGCAATGACGCGAACTATAGCTCCTTCAAATTGGAGCTTTTGGCACTCAAGTGGGCAGTAACCGAGAAGTTTAAGGATTATTTAACCGGTGCAACGTTCTCGGTATATACCGACAATAATCCTGTTGCCCATCTGCAGACAGCCCGCCTGGGGGCAACGGAACAGCGCTTGGTTGCTCAGCTTGCCTCCTTTAACTACAGCATCAAGTATCGTCCCGGAAAAAGCAACACGAATGTTGATGCCTTGTCCAGGTTCCTAGTGCCCACCTCAGATGATGAGCCCTCCGATGCGGAGGCTGCATTTTCGGCAGCCGTGGAGCTCGCCCCTGATGGGGGAAGTGAAGATTGGGCTGATGGTGAATGGGAGCTGGCTCAAGCCAATGACCCGGATATCCGGGTGGTTAAAGAGTACGTGGACCGACAAACGAGACCATCGAGAGTTGAGCGACAAGCTATGTCCCGCACGGCCCAGAAGTTGCTACAACAACAGAAGAGGCTTGTGAATAAGGGCAATCTACTGTGCCAGAGGGTGATCGAGCCCCGCACCAATGAGGAGCACTACCAGATTGTATGTCCCAGCTCTCGACATGGAGAGGTTTGGATGAGAATCCACGAGGCAGCTGCCCATGCTACTGTGGACCGGACCCTGGCCCGGGTCAGACAAAAATTCTACTGGCCAGACCAAGAGGGGGAGGTACGTCGTTTCCACCAGGGTTGTGTCGCCTGTAGTTTACAGAGAGAGAAGGTAGAATTGAGGGCTCCTTTGAACCCTGTGGTGGTGTCCTACCCCTTAGAAGTGATAGGGTTAGACTTCTTATCGCTTGGTCGGCCTACTGATGTTTTCCAAAACATACTTGTTGCTACAGATCTGTTCACCCGGTTTGCTTGGGCCATCCCTACTAGAGATCAGACGGCGCAGACCACAGTGAGGGCTCTGTGGACGCATGTAATTCAACCTTTTGGCTGTCCAGCCCATTTCCATTCGGATCAAGGCCCTAACTTTAAGTCTGCCTTAATGAAGCAGCTCTGTGACACCTATGGTGTAACTAAGAGTCGCACAACGCCATACCATCCAGCAGGGAATGGTGGTACAGAACGGTTCAACCAGACATTGCTAGGTATGCTTCGCTCATTGGAGACAGCCAAGCAGAACCGCTGGCCGGAATACATTTCTGAGCTGGTACATGCATATAACAACACAACACACAGCTCCACCGGTTATGCGCCCTCTTTTCTCATGTTTGGCAGGCATTTGAGACTCCCGGTAGATCTAGAACTGGGGGTTGGCCCCCAAGAGGTACGTCACGAGCTGAGTGGGTGGGTAAATGAGCACCAGCGGAGACTTTCCACCACTTATAATATAGCGGGGCAAAAGATGAGCGAGGCAGCTTCTCTGTCGAAACAGCATTATGATAAGAAGGCCAAGGCCATGCCCCTGCTGCCAGGAGAACGAGAGTGGGTGCGGGAGAGAAGCAGGCAGCGCAGAGGGAAACTGTGTACATGGTGGGGAAATGATCCTTTTGTGATTTTGGACAAGGTGGGAGAGACGGGGGTGGTTTATCGGGTGCAACCTGAAAAAGGTGGTCGCCAGCAGACAGTGCATAGGAATGCATTGAAGCCGTGTACAGCACCCCCTGTAGACATTTTACCACCGGTAGCGGAGCCTGAAGCAGGCCGTCAAAGGCTTTTAGAGACTCTAAAGTGGCCGGAACCATTGTTCTATGGGTTTTTTCCCCTAGCTCTGCCCGGGGCTCCCCAAGATGGACCACAGGAAGCAGTGCGGCGCTCTGCTCGGCCTAATTTTGGCAAGCCACCAGACAGGTATGGGGAATGAACTGTTCACGTCACAGGGACTGACGACGTCAAGAAGTGGGGGGATGTCATACGGGCAAAGTCTGTTTATTGTGGTTTTCCTTCTAGTGTGGTGTGTTTTTAGTGTGTATTCTTTTTACTTAGTTTAGTGCATGGGATGCTTTTATTTTGGGGAACCCAGGAAACTGGGAGGGTGTGTGATTTTATTTTGACGAGCTTGGACAGATGACATCCGGACCGGAGCAATTATCTACACCGGTGGCAGATTAGGAGTGTCTGTTTTTTGGTGGAGACGGTGGCAGCAAGCAGAGAGTCGCCGGGTGAAAGGACACCGATCGTCTGTGACGAGGCTTCATGGAGATGTGGGCAGGGTATTCCTCTGCCCTGGCGTGTGAGTAGCGGCCTGTGACAAGGTGCGACCCGCGGTGTGTGTGATCGAGCAGTGACTGCCGTTAAAATTCACTGACAGGTGGACCCGCGACAGAGGAGGACGACAGCGTGGCGTGGTGACGCGGCCGAGCCAGTGACTGATCTCCAGGAGGAAGCGGCCGATCGAGGGAAACGGCGGTGCGGCAGACACGCGTCTTGAAGGAGGAGGCGAGCTATCGAGGGAAGAGGAAACCGGCAGCGTGGCGGACAAGCGTCCCGAAGGAGGAGGAATCTGCCCCGCAGCGTCCAGATAAGGCTGCAGACTCTCCGGCCCAGTTCTGGCAACCGTTTATAGTGACTGGCCTAACCTGTTTTTTTTAATGACGTTTTAATTAGTGTTTTCAATAAACCCCGGTGCGGTGGTTAATGGTTGATTCCTTTGATCTCTGGCAGACGCTCTCAATTTACCTGGTGTAATCCTTGGGTGGGATTTTGTATCTTGTAGATATATAATATAGCCCACCCACCCGGTAGGAAGGTGCCACATATAGATGAACTAGATACACATTTAGAGGGAAAAGTCATTTGGTGTGGGGACTTCAATGCGCACAATTCCCCATGGGGCAATAGGAATGGGGCAGTTATTGAGGAACTGATGGAAACAAAACATTATGTATGTTTGAATGATGGAAGTGGTACAAGATTAAATATTAGAGCTGGTACAGAATCAGCAATTGACCTCACATTAGTGTCGGATTCATTAGCAGGATTTTGTTCGTGGCAGGTATGTCTGTGAAGGTTCTCAGTCATCCAGGTCATTGTAGTCTAATGAGCTTTGAAAGGAAAGCATCTGGACTTCTTTGAGTTGCTTGAAGACGTTTCACCTCTCATCCGAGAGGCTTCTTCAGTTCTAAGGTCAAATGGTGGAGAGTCTCAGATTTAAACCCAGTGGGAGTTTCCCCCCGAAGAGGGAAAAAAGACCCCCTGATGATCTTCTACATAAACACATGAGCCAAGGTGTGAGGGTGGGTGTGCGTCCTATTCAGCCAGAGTTTCGGGTGAGCTCAGTGTGAAGCCTGGCCCCACCCTATCATGTGAATTCCTGAGGTCAGATGGCCCAGGATATGCGTGGGCGTTGAGGCATCTGGGAAGGGATCTCAAAATTGGATTATAGATGGCAGACTGTTGGTGTCGTAAACCACCGCCTCTGTTCAAAGATGGCTGCTCACAGTGGACATAAATGGCTTCCTTTACTCCTCTTTCAAACCATCTGTCCTCTCTGTCCAAAATGTGAACGTTGGCATCCTCAAAAGAGTGACCTTTGTCCTTTAGATGCAAATGAACTGCTGAGTCCTGTCCCGTGGAGGTGGCTCTTCTATGTTGTGCCATGCGCTTGTGAAGTGGCTGTTTGGTTTCTCCAATGTAGAGGTCTCGGCATTCCTCGCTGCACTGTACAGCATACACCTGTCACGACGTGCTGCGGAGTGAAGCGGAGCTAAGGCAAGGATCCAGACCGGGGAGGAAGCAGGCAGACAGGTAGGATTCACTTGACAGGTTTATTAGGACGCACGCTGGACAATGAAACAATGACACCACAAGGAACACAGAACAGAAGGGGTTTAAATACACGAGGAGCAGGAGCTAAGGTGATTGGGAAACAAGAGGCAGGTGGGAGCAATTAACGGGGACACAGACTACAACCTAGGAGAAGACAGGACAGGGTGTGACAGTACCCCCCCCCCCCCCCCTCAAAGGGCGGATCCCAGATGCCCACAGGAACCAGGAGCAGGGCGGGGGGAGGTGGACCCGGAGGGAGGGCCCAGAGGACGATGGAGAGGCGGCAGGTATCAGCAGAGTCCGGGGGCCGGCGCCCGCGGCAGATGAGGCAACAGGCCCTTGGAGGCCGGCGGAGGAGGCGACGGGCCCTTGGAGGCCGGCGGAGGAGGCGACAGGCCCTTGGAGGCCGACGCCTGCGGCAGAAGAGGAGACGACGGGCCCTTGGAGGCCGGCGCCTGCGGCCGAAGAGGAGGCAACGGGCCCTTGGAGGCCGGCACCTGCGGTAGATGAGGAGGCGACGGGCCCTTGGAGGCTGGCGCCTGCGGCAGAAGAGGAGGCGATGGGCCCTTGGAGGCCGGCGCCTGCGGCAGAAGAGGAGGCGACGGGCCCTTGGAGGCCGGCGCCTGCGGCAGAGGAGGAGGCGACGGGCCCTTGGAGTGATGGATTATCAGTATACACAGGTGAAATGCTCGCAATACTGTTAGCTGTTCAATGGGTGGAAGAAAACAGACCATTATTCTCAGTTATTTGTTCAGACTCCAGCTCATCATTAACCAGTTTAAAGTGCAGCCATTCAGAAGGCAGACCAGACATACTACTAGAGATTCAGCTAACACTTTATAGAATAAGCATGATGGGACTTAAAAAACATTTTTTTATGGATTCCAGCTCATTGTGGACTCAGAGGTAATGAAGGAGTCGATAAGTTGGCTAAGGAAGCAACAATAAATGCATCGGTTCAGTTAGATATTCACTATTGTCAAAGAGAGATCAAGAGCATAAGAAGGCGAGAAATGAAGAAGAAATGGCAAAAACAATGGGAGGAGGAAAGGAGGGGAAGATGGTTGTATGACATTCAAAGAAGAGTGGGAGAAATGAGAAACACTGGAAGGAGGAGAGAGGAGATGATCATTGCTAGACTAAGGTTTGGACATACTGGGTTAAATAATACATAATTCATGATAGGGACACATAACACAGGGAAATGTGATTATTGTGGAGAAGACGAAACTATATATCGTGTTACATTACATTGTCAGAAATATCAGGCGGAAAGGAGGACAACGGTTCACACTCTTAGTCAGATGAAAGTGAAACTGGATCTTGTTGATTTATTGAGACAAAATTCAAGGAGTGACTGTTTCCAGATTTTATTTCGGCTTTTGAGAGAGACAAGGGTGTTTGGGAGACTTTGAGTTTTTTTTTTTTTTTTTTTTTTTTCCCTGTTTGGTTTTGTTTTGAGGCTGCTGTTCCAGACCATACTCCACACTAGTTGGTGGCGGTAATGCACCATTTGTTGTTTGCCAACCGCCAATAAAACTCCAAAAGAAGAAGAAGAAGATGAAGAAACTACAATGACGTCATTTAAATGCGACAGAGAGAGGGCGGTTTGAAAACATTTCAAACATCGGTAAGCTACGGGTAAGAAGGCAAAAGGATCTACTCAATGTCCGAAAGACATTTCACCCACAAGTTGTGAAGGACTACCCTACTTTGCTTTCTTAAACACGTTCTATAAACTTAAACGGACTTGTTGACGGTGGTTAGCATGCTAGCCGCTGAGCTAGCTTCAACATCTTCTGCTCATTGTGTGTACATTTTCCGGGGATGGCGAGCGTGCATGAAAGTCTGTATTTCAACCCCATGATGACGAATGGGGTGGTTCACGCTAATGTGTTCGGCATTAAGGACTGGGTCACCCCGTATAAAATCTCCATTCTGGCGTTGCTGTATGAGATGACCGCTTCTAAGATTTCTCTACCGGAGAGGAGACGACTGAACAAACTAATCCTACCCCTTCAGCAGGTATTATGATTAGTATGATGGTTATTATTGTTATTATTATTACTGCTCTTGTTGTTTACTATGTGTCCATTGTGATATAGGGTCCAGATCTGACTCTTGGGCAGTTCCTCAAGACAGTGGAGGAGTGTTGTCCTCAGACTGCTTATGCCGTCAAACTCAGGTCTGCTGCTTGTTTTATTATTCTGGAATATCTTCCAATAACCTACTGACCCCTTGGGTCACTGAAATATCTTAATTATTCTCTAAAGTGGTTAAAAGCAGTTCAAATGTTATTTACTCATCTTATATTCTTTGCAAACAATTTGAAGAGAATTTGAACTTGGTGAAGGGCCACATTGCTGGCCAAATAATTTGCCACCAAGAAAAGGTCACACTAATATTTTGCTTTCTAGCACACGTTTATTGTAGCTTTGTTTCGATAAGCTTCTGCAATGTCACAAGACTTGTTTCCATCGAGTGTTGCAATATGTTTAACCAAGATCTTGTAATGATGATGGGAAAGTCCTCCCACTGAGCAAAGCCTGCTTCTGCAACACATCGCTTAGATTCTGAGTGGGGTTTGGGTCTGGACTCTGTGGTGGCTGATCCACATGTGAAAATGATGTCTCATGCGCCCTGAACCACTCTCTCATGATGGTAAAGCTTCTGCTAATTGCACGCATGTTTTATGGAGAGCTCACACACCATCTGACTTTGAGTTTGGAGACCGTAAGTGATTCTTTGCAGATGAAAAAAAAATCAGAAATGCCAAGTAGTTACATGTTATGGGTGAATCCCTTTGTGGTGTGTTCCTAAACATCTTCTGGAACATGTGAACAAGTCTGGTTTTCTTTGTCACGGGTTGGAATTTTAAATCAAAGTTTTACAAAGAAAGAGAGAAATCTTGCCATCGCTTGTGTCAGTAGTTTGTAGTTTATTAATGACAGTTTTCTTTTTCATGTTCTGTAAAGGTTGCATGAAATAGCAGATGGAGAGATGAAGGACATGGAGTACTTTTTCTCCACTCTCCCCACGCCGTTCACTGCTTTTGATTCTGAGGCTTATAAAACCAGCGTTGTCGGTGAGAAACACACAAAACCACTTTTAGAGTTTGATTAAGTTCTTTCTCTGTTTGATCTGTTGTTAAACTGTGTTTCTTTTAGGTCTTTTTATGAGACATATGATCCTTGCATACAACAAACTGTCCTTCAGTCAAGCATACAAGCTGTACAAGTTGCTGCAGCACTACTATCACAGTCACTATGCCAAGCCTACAGATGGGCAGATGGGTCTGATGGTGCTGATCGCTGATGACTCTGATATGGACCTCACCAGCACCGAAGACACCATAGGGGACAGGATGGACAAAGAAGAGCAGGACACCCCATTGCATGAATCAGAACTTCAGTTAGTGCCCCAGTTTTCTTTTTCTTATTTTTTTTAATAAATTACTTACAAATAGAAATTCTAAATTCAAAACCATAAACACTTTCAGACTTTGAACGGATGATTTTTTTTATTCACGTGTATTTGTTTTAGAGGTGACAACACTGAAAGCAGAGGGCCTCTGTCTCAAAAACAAGCTGAATATTTCCTTGCGAGACAAGTGAGTTCTGACTGTTTTAAGCTAACGTTCCTGTTATAGATTTAAAACTCCACCTGAGCTTTAGTTGTGCTGTTGTAGTGCTCAGATTGTATCAACCTGTCTGCAGGCGTATCTTCTGAAGAATGATGAAAACAAAGCCCTAAAACCTGCTGTGCTGCAGGAAGAACTCAACAACATGCTAAAGTTTAACCCAGATTTTGCAGAAGCGGTGAGGTCCAGCTCCGAAACCTTGAACTGTTTTTAGTAAACCTGAGCGGTTTCAGTCAGTCAGGAGCTCTTCTCTCTCTCCGCAGCACTACCTGAACTACCTGAACAGCATGAGAGTCCAGGACATCTTCCTCTCAGCCCACAGTCTCCTACATTATTTTGATCGGCTCATCCTGTCTGGGAATGAGGGCAAAAGCAACGGAGACGAGGGCTACGGTCGAAGTCTCCGCTATGCTGCGCTTAACTTGGCGAGCTTGCACTGCCGCTTTGGCCACTAGTGAGTAGAGGAAGTGATGCAGGCTGATCTTTTCCGCAGAAGAATTAATTATTTTTCCTGTCAGTCAGCAGGCTGACCTGGCTTTACAGGAAGCAATCCGCATCGCCCAGGAGTCCAATGATCACGTCTGCCTGCAGCACTGTCTGGTAAAAGAACGCTTTTTGTTTTGTGAGACTTTAGTGTTGTTGCCATGTTGGGCTGTGAGTTACATACTGGTGTTTTCTGTCAGAGCTGGCTCTACACGCTGGAACGGATGAAGGGCTCCGACAGCACCGTGCTCATGGAGGATTCAGTGAAAATGGCCGCTCATTTCTGCCTGCCAGTGAGTGACGCATTAGGTTTCAGATCATGTTGCATTTGCATAACTTTGGTTTGTTGCTTTAACACTTTGGCTCAATAATCAGGACTTCGACGACCTCAGCTAGTGGCTCCACATCAGTTTCTGTTCTGGTTTGTTTAGCTTTTTTCGTTTTCAGAGCAATAAAAACCTGACACGCTCAAACATGCTGAAAGCTTTTTACGTGGTGGAAAATGCACGTTGGTCCCAACCGGCATCACAGCTGTGTGTTAAAGAGACAATGTGTAGTTTTACCTTTTAATTTCTGGAAACATCGATCAAAATGTTGTTGAAAATGAATGAAATAATGCCCAGTTGTTGAAAAATATTGGTAGCTTTGTAACATATAACCATAAAAATCAGGTCTAAAATACAAGGGAGCGGGTCTAACGCCCAGAACACGCCAGCTGCAAAGCGCCGCGAAGCAGATCGCTCACGAAATTTGTGCGCTGTCCGCTCCTCCTCTGTTCACATCAGGCGAGAATTTTCAATAAGTTCTTCTGCTCACTCCTATTGTGTTCCAAACCCCCCCACCCCACCCTTGTGTGTGTGTGTGTGTGTGTGTGTGTGTGTGTGTGTGTGTGTGTGTGTGTGTGTGTGTGTGTGTGTGTGTGTGTGTGTGTGTTAATTTTCATCTAGTCTGTTTAGATACACAAAATTGATCACGTTTATCAATTGTAATGTTTTATTTAGAAATGTTTCTTTTATTTTGTTAAATTTCCCAGCCTGCCTCTTCTGCTTTGGTTTGACTTCCTGCCAGAATTGACGTGGCTCACTCACAGCTCACGAAAAAATAGAGCTCACGTCGAAACGATGGCTGCACTGCGCGAGCCTTCGTGGTGCTTCGCAGCTGATGTGAACGAGAGCGTAGGTGAACAAGGGTGCCGATTAGAAGCGCTCGTCGTTCCTTGGCGCTTTGTCGAGCCTGCTGTGTTCTGGGCGTAAGTCTCTGGGCTACGCCATATTAGATGCCATGTTTCCTTCTATGGGAGCCCATGAGGAAAAAATGCATTTACTGATTTGTAACGGTTACAAAACTTTCATCATTCTTAAATGTTGTTGTTTTACACGTTAACGTCTTCCCTTGCTGTCAGTGATGAAAGGGAATCTGATGTGCCTATTATGTTGCTAAAGTTTGCACTCCCCGGTGCTTTTTGACCCTAATGGGCATCCGTTGGTAAGGTATTACTCCAACACAAAAATACTGCTTGCTTGCAACGATTTAGGTATCTACTGCCTCCATCGCCAGGAAAAATACACACTGTCACTTTAATGAGATACGATTTTACAGAATCAACATCTTGTTACATAAAAAACTTGTATGATTAACTCTTCCACTGTTCTCCAGTCAAAATGATCTGTTTCAACAAACATTCACTTTGTCTGTAAAATATTTCTCTGGAGGTTTCAGCTTGATGCATATTAGAAAGTGAATTCAAAATTAACTTTATTTAATTTTTTACTGATCCAATTCAATCCAAACACACTCCTTTAACATGGTGTGTTTCTGATCATTTCACTTAATGCAGTGAAGAGTTATAAAGGTGTTAAAAGTTAGAAATCACTTTTTTTTTTTGGTCAGGCTTGTTTGTGAGCACAACCTTTGACAGAAATTCAGCTGCTGTCACGTCAAGAAAAGGTGTTTTTGTCAGAGAGAGGCTGTATTTTAATCTGCATCAGTCCTCACCAGCTCTGAATGCGTCTGTTCACACAACCTCTTCTGGTCTGTTCTATTATATTTGTAGAAGAACCCATAGAAATTCCATTCACAGTAATGAGGAGATGTTTTGTAACTAAAATGTAGAATTTTTTTGTTTGTGTCTTTGTGAAAATGGAGCCAAAGCTACTGCAGATTTTAGAAAAATAGTTCCTGATGTCAATGTAACCAGACCTCTGGATTATTGGTTGTCATGTTTGGGTTTTTTCTTTAGTATTTGGCATCCCTGGGTATTCAGTCATTGGTCCAGCAGGGGGCGACGCAGGGTAAGACAGCCCACAAGCTGATGGACGCACTGAAGGACACCGACATCCTGCACTGGAAGCACAGTCTGTCGGAGCTGATCGAGATCAGCCTGACTCAGACTACCTCCATATGGAGGATGTACGGAAAAAGGTCAGGCTCTTCACCGTGTCATCCAAACACACAGTTGTCATTTCTGCTCACCGATGACCACACACTAGTACAAAAGCTCTTCCTCGTTCACATTACATCAGATCAGTGGAACCGCTCAGACTCCTCATTCATGGATGTTCAATTCAGTCAGATCGTCCTCTGCTCATTTTAGATGATCGAAGAGCACAAACACAGGCCTCACAGGCAGCATGTCCCATGTTTTGTACAGCACCATGGCTCTGCAACAGGCCCAGCTGCTTCTCAACATGAGTAGTCTGGAGCCCGTCAACTTTGGGGTCCATCAGAACAACACAGAGGCCTTCGCCGTGGCGCTCTGCCACCTGGCCGAGTTGCACGCTGAGCAGGTAACATGTTTTGATTTCATCTTGTGGTCCTGTGTTCCATCCTGCAGTGAGTCACTCACTGGGAAGGTTAATAATCCTCCCACCCAGTGTTGTGTAGAAGTAAGGAACATTAATCAGGCTCACCCTCCTGCTCCTGGGTGCTGAATTTCACTGTTCTTGTCTCGCGTATCTTTGTTTTTGCTGCAGGGCCTGTTCAGTGCTGCTTCAGAGATTTTTCATCATCTGAGAGAGCAGTTTCCTCCTCACACTCAGCATGCAAAGGTATTTTTTATCTCAGCTATAAGTTATATTTGCAAGAGAGAAGTCACCTAAGATGTGTTTTAGACCAATAGATGTAGCTGCCTGGGGATGTGCCTGACTTTAAATGGACTTTACTAAGGAGGCATACCGGTGTAGGTACCGGATCTGCTCAGGCTGCCAGATCGGCTCGGGGTCTGGCGCCTGCCGATGACATCACACTAGGTGATTGGCTGAACGTGGGACTTACGGATGTTACGACACCACGTCGGAAAAGTTACGTTGGCACGTTCACACTGAAGATTCTGGTCGGTGTAAACACTTTTTGGGGAAATAAGGAAAACAAAATTAAAGCAAAAATATCACCTGACGAAAAGCCTTGGCAGCTCATGATTTAGATGAAATGGACAAAATAAAAAGAAAAGAACTTTACTGAACAAACGGCAAGCAACGTTTAGAATGAATGAACTGATTTATTTACATAAGAGCTAACAAATTAAACAGAAGATTTTCACATTTATACAAACAGAAAAATGATGTAAATACATGAAAAAACGTTCCCAGATAAGGAGTGTTGGGCTGTTTGGCAGTCTGATGTTGGTTTTATGAAGTTTCATGTTCTTTGAAAAACAAAGACAATATGGTGTTTTATTAACAAATTACAGTTATAAAGGAAACGTTTGAGTTGTAAGAAACAAGAATTTGTTAACAAAACTGCTGAACTCTTTCCAAAACGTATGAGTGAAAGCTGAGCGGGTTTGCCGTAGTGTGATGTCATCGGCAGGCGCAGGACCCCGAGCCGATCTGGTACCTACACCAGCTAAAACAGGTCAATATCAACCGACCTTTATATGGGTCTACCCCTACTGTTTAGTTGTTAGGGTCAAAGCTGGTTAGTGTCTGTTTAGAGTTTATACCAAAAAAAAAATCTCTTTTTTCATTGTTTATTATTAGTCTGCTGATCTTTGTCAGCTGTTTACCTGGTAACAGTCTGTACGCTACTTACATGTGTTACAGTTTTCTAAATAAGTTGTGTGCTTTAATAAGAATTATGCTGCTAAACAAAGTAAGAATTAGCATTTAGAGTTGATTTGTTTTTGTGCAAACGTGCTATTCTGTTGTGTTCGTTTTAAAATACTAGAGTACATGTTTGTTTATCTTAATTCCCCATTCAGCTCTGGATGCTGTGCGATTTGAAAATTCAGTTTGACAAACACATGAATGAAAGGAAGTACCATTTGGCTGAGCCACTAGTGAAAGCTATCTCTGCCCTCGATAAAACGGAAGGACTCTACAGGTACCACCGACGCGTTGGTGTTTCGTACCCGTATCCGTTGTGCTGTCCGAGTAACCGTGCGTTTAACAACAGGAAAGCTCAAGTTCTGAGTGCACTGAACCGCAGCACTGAGGCGTACAACATCTTACAGCGTCTGCAGGTCCACAGTGAGAAGACCAGATGCACAGAGATGATCATCAGGTTTCCTTCTTCTGTTAATTTTTCTTTTGTTTCCTGCTTTACAACAACTAAGCTTAGTCCACCATTGACTTGTGAATTTAAATTGGCTGTTGGGGTATGTGCTGTAAAAGTCGGGAGTTGGTCTGAGCCACATTTTGATTGTTGTCTACATTGTTGTGATCTCCAGAGTGATGCTCTCCACTGCTGAGCTTCACTGGGAGTCGTCCGGCTTCTCCACAGCTCTTCCTGTCCTGCTGCAGGCCCTGGCTCTGGCCAGACAGCACCACCTTCAGTCTCTGGTCTCAGAAACGGCCCTTCATCTGGCCGTCACTCAGGTCAGCCTCAACAGGAGACATTACTTAGACACGGTCTAAATTGTGTTGCTTTTACCGGGTCGTTTTCTTGTGATGTCAGGTTGGAGAATCAGGGAGAATTTCTCTTAGAAGAGTCAAACAAATAAGGAATTCAAACAGGTCCCATTAGAAACTATTTCCTGTCCTCTGAATTTAAGTTTGTGACATTTGCAGTAGTTCTACGCTTCACTCTTGTTTTACATTGCAACATGTAAACATTAGGTTGTTTTTTGCAAATAACTGAAATGTGTAATTCAGGCTTGTTTCTTATTGCATTTTAGCTGATGCTAGGAGTTCCTGAGCAGGCTCTGAGTGTTCTTCATGAAGCCATGGAGCCTGTTCTGGCCCACGGAGCTGTCATAGACAAAGGACGGGCCATGCTGCTGGCGGCTCGCTGTCAGATGGCTGTGGCTGGGTTTGGACCTAACCGACAAGGTCACCCAGGTAATAAACACACCTCTACAAACCTACTTCCTACCAGAATCCATCTCTTAAATATTATAACATTATCTTTGTTTATGGTCCTGGTAGATGTGCAGTTGGCCCTTTTGGCTGTCGGCTCTCTAAACGAGGCTGCAGCCTATTTCTCTAGGCTAAACTGTAAGGAGAGGCTGCGGGATGTCCACTACCTGCAGGCTCAGCTCTACCGCTCATTGGGACAAACTCTGGAGAGCAACAAAAGTGCCATGCTCTTTCGGCTGCTGGATCAGGAGCTGCAGTCACCAGCACCGCTCGCCTCCATGCGACTCTAACAGTAAAGACAAACAGGATGCCCTATGTCCCAGAACCCCACCCACCCAAATTCAGGTGGTCTCTCCACAAACTAACTGGAATGTCACTTTCATAAATATTTTTATTTGAAGATGCAAAACTCAGCACAAAGGGCCACAATGACTGTCACAACACATGATACAAACAAGCGGTCATAAATAAAAATAAGTGAGGTAATTGTTGTGTCCTCTTGTGTGATTTGATGCAGATGGGATTGCACTAATTATAAAAGTGCAACAGAACAAATTCCTTGTATGTAAAGCAGGGAATATAGGTATTTGACAATCAGCATTTTTATTAGGAATGGTATTTCTAAGTGGGCGATGGACACAAAATTCCCACCAGATGTTGCCATCAAGCCAAATATTGGATTCATACAACGAAATCATAACATTTAAGTAGGAAAGTTGAGTCAGGATACTTAAAGTGAAAGGGGGACCGCAGAGTGTGTTCCCTAGCACAGAGGGATCACGCGTCTGAGTCCCTGGTAAGGCCTATTCAGGGGTTCTGGAGAGGAGGGTCCATCGGATTGTCGAACCTCAGATTTGGGAAGATCAATGTGGTTTTTGTCCTGGTGTTGGAACACTGGACCAGCTCTATACCCTTAGAGGAATCCCGGAGGGTGCGTAGGAGTTCACTCAATCTGTGTTTTGTGGATTTGGAGAAATTGTTCAACTGCATCCCCGGGGCGGCCTGTGGGGGGTACTCTGGGAGTATGGGGTACATGGCCCTTTGATACGGGCCGTTGGGTCTCTGTATGACCGGTGTCAGAGCTTGGTCAGGAGTAAGGCGGGCTTGTTTCTTGTGAGAGTTTGACTCTACCAAAGCTGCCCTTTGTCACCGATTCTGTTCATAACTTTTATAGACAGGATTTCTAGGCACATTCAAGGTGTTGAGGGGATCTGTTTTGGTGGCTTGAGGATCGGGTCTCAGCTTTTTGCAGGTGATCTGGTCCTGTTGGCTTCATCAGAACGTCATCTCCAGCTTTTGGGAGTGGACCCAGTGAAAGACCCAGGACGCGTTGGAGGGACTATGTCTCGGCTGGCCAGTGAACGCCCTGGGATTCCCCCAGAGGAGCTGGCCCAAGTTGGGCAGAGGCAAGTGTGGGCCTTTTGGCTAAGGCTGCTGCCCCCGCGACCTGACTCCAGATAAGCGGCTGAAAATGACACAGGGAATAAGTATTTAATACATTGTAGAAATGCCTTTGTTCGTGATTCCAGTTTCTAGACACCTCTTGTATGGAGAGACCAGTCGTCTGCATTGCTCAAGTTTGATTCTGGCCCATTCTTCCACAAAAACAGTTCAAATCTTGAAGGTTCCTTGGGCCTCTTTATGAACTTTGACCTTCAGTTCTCTTCATAGCTTTTCAGTGGGATTTAGGTCAGGTGGTTCAAGCAACTTGATTTATCTTTATTTGAAATCATTTCATTGTTTCCTTGGCCTTGTGTTTGGGATCATTGTCTTGCTTAAATGTTTACCCTCTTTTCATTTTCAGCATTCTGGTAGATGGACTTCAGTCATGACCTTCAGATGGCAGCAGATTTTTATCCGATATGTCCTGGTGCATTTCTCCATCTATCCCGCCTTCAATAAGTCTGTTAGTACCCCTTTCCCATTAGCATCATGCTTGTCACCAGTGAGAAATGGACTCCACCAAGGCTGCCCTTTTTTGTGTGTGAATATTATTATTAATGAGTGAATGAAGGAGTAAAAGGGTCATTTACGTTCATAATTAGTTACTTAGTATAAACTCTTCTTGTGAATTCTTTCAAATACAATTACATTTTGGCAATAGTGACAGGGAAATCTACTCTTGCAGTATTTTCTCTCAACGTTTAGCTAACACAAATAAAACACTAGAAAAATTGCATTTGTTGCACAAATGCTGTTTGAATGCTGGATAGCTGAAACTGTAAGCTGAAGCCGCTGAACAGCTGAACTGAAGCCGAAACAAAGCAGAACTGTCAAAATGAGCTGAATGTATTTAAAGATTTAAAAGCAAAAATCACCAACAAGTGTAATAAAGCTCAGAATATAGGAGAAGGATGGATAAAAAATGCTAAACAGCAGACAATTTTAATCTTTGAACATTTATTAAAAACTCAAATTTTGAAATGTTAAACAGCTGGCATTTGAATGAGAATAGATTAACGGGTACATTTTTACAATTGGCTGAACTGTGAATTTAGAAATATTTGCTGATATCTGAAACTGATAGATTAGCATATGTTTAGATTTGATATTGGATGGATGAATGGTTGGATGAATGAAATAACGGATGGATTGTTGGTTGGATGTTAGATGGTTTATTGGATGGATGGATAGATAGAAGCATATATGGATTCCTTAGGCCAAGCCGATCGATTTGATGTCTCATGTGTGGGTGTGTAATTCCATTTAGCCAGAAGATGATTGATCTCTCAACCAATCAAGGAGCTGGGAGGGAGCGGGGCACTTTCCCACCTTCTGACGGTCAATCAAATTGAACGTGTTTCTAGTTTTAAGTACAGATTGTTCAACACGATCAAAAACAGGAGTCTGATATTGGCTCAATATTCAGCTTTTTAATATTCATTCCTATGAGACTTGGTTAAAGTGATCTGGTAACAGATGACACATTTAAAATTGAATACAAGATTCCTGAGACCAAGGCAACAGCTCTAACCACTGTGCCCCTGCGAAGCCTGCACACATTCAATTTTAGCCATTTAGAATAGAACATTGTAGCCTCCTTGTCTTAAAGAAGCTTAAAAAATCTTAATCTTTTTAATAAACATTTTGGGAATTATATTATAAAGGAGTAGGAGGAGGATTTGAAGGGGATGAACATGTATTAGTAAAGGTAAAAGACATCCTTAGTAGAAACACTAATTTCTTCCAAACATTGTTTTTTTCCTTAAAAGAATGGGAAATTTGCGCCCTCTGCTGGCCACAAACAGCAGTAAGGAATAAAGAGAAGGTGGGAAAATGCTGTCCTCCGGTGGCTGTTTGCTGTAACTGCACCTATTTCATTTTATCAATCAATCAATCAAAGCTTTATTTATAAAGCGCCTTCCGCAACCCTGTCAGGAAGCCCAAGGCGCTGAACATGGTACAGTACAAAGTTAAATATAGTGAATAAATCAGAAATTAGAAGCTATTCAAATTACGAAACACAAATTACAAAAAAAGTGAAACATTCTAGTAGAAGACAAATGTGTAAAACAAGGGATAGAGTGAACCAATGAAAACTGTGAGATAAAATCAACATAAAAGAGGGCCAGATTCAAACATGTTCAGGAAATGCCAAGCAGAGGAGGTGGGTTTTTAGGCGACTCTTGAAGACTGGCAGAGATGGGGATAGCCTAACTGAGGGTGGCAACTGGTTCCATAGTGACAGTGCTAGGACTGAGAAAGCCCAGTCCCCGCGAGTTTGACACCTAGAACGAGGGACAACGAGCAGGCCTTGATCAGAGGAGCGCAGAGCGCATGATGGGGAATGTCTGTTCAGGAGCGTGGCCAGATAGGGGGTAGCACCACCCTGGAAGAAATTAAAAACAAAGACGAGGAGTCTGAAGTGTGAACGATAGCCAACCAGAATCCAGTGCAGGGAGGTCAGAACCGGACTGATGTGGTCCCGTTTCCTGGTCCCAGTCAGGAACCTGGCTGCGCTGTTCTGCACCACCTGTAGGCGACGCAGTGATGACTGACACAACCCTGCATATAGAGAGCTGCAGTAATCAAGCCTAGAAATTACAAATACATGCATTACCCGCTCCAGGTGGGCTCTCAACAGCATGGGCTTGATTTTTGCAAGGCGTCTCAGGTGAAAGAAACTGGACCGGATCACAGAGTTGATGTGAGCATCAAATTTAAGTCCAGCATCAAGTTTCAGCCCCAAACTGGTCACAACTGATTTTGAGTATGGAGAAAGAGGCCCAAGATCAACATGACGATCCACATTCCTGCTATTGGGGTGAAAAACAATTAGCTCTGTATTTCCCTCATTCAGATGCAGAATGTTGGCCATTAGCCAAGACTTCACCTCGTTAACACAGGACACAAAGGACTGGATAGAGAGACCTTTCTCCTGAAACAATGGAGAGTAAATCTGGCAGTCGTCAGCAAAGAGATGGAATGATAGACCATGTTTACGAAAGATTGACCCCAGAGGTAGCAGATAAATGGCAAACAAAAGAGGACCAAGGATCGATCCCTGCGGGACCCCCCAGCGGAGCCCCTCCCAAGAAGAAAAAACATCACCCAGTTTAACGCAGAATGTCCTGTTGTGGAGATAAACCAATCCAGTGCTGACCCTTTGATCCCAACCCATCGTTGCAAGCGATCCAGTAGAATCGCATGGTCAACTGTGTCAAAGGCTACTGTCAGGTCTAACAACAGAAGTACCACAGATGTACACTGATCTAGTGATAGATAGATGTCATTTAAGACCCTCAGTAGAGCCGACTCTGTGCTATGGCCAGACCTGAACCCTGATTGGAAAACCTCGAACAGATCAGAGTCAGCTAAATGTGAGACCAGCTGCTGATAAACGACTTTCTCAAGCAGTTTTGATGTAAAAGGCAGGGTAGAGATAGGCCTGTAATTTTCGATCACAGAGACATCAACACCAGGTTTCTTTCCGGGTCGGCCGAATAACTGCTGCTTTCAAAGCAGCTGGGACCACACCTGTGCTGAGGCTCCCATTGATAATCTGACCAAGTGATGGGCCAAGACATGGAAAGGCAGCCTTCCAGAGACAAGGCGTCAGAACGTCAAGTGGAGAGCCAGATGGCTTCTGCCTCGCAACAAGCTTACTCAGCTCAGAATATGAAACAGTATTGAGGGAGCTCAGGGTGGGTGGTGATGGAGGAACTGGAACAGGGTCAACAGAGTTACCAGAAATAGCTGCTCTAATGCCTGATACTTTATCAACAAAGAATCTGTGAAAAGCTTCAGAGTTTCCAGCAGCTGTAGGAGACATGGTGCTAGGCTCCTGATACACCAGAACAGAGTTTAGTGTTTTGTAGAGAATCTTAGGATTATTGGAGTTTGTTTCAATGATGTCTGCAAAATAGGCCGTTCTGGCAGCCCTCACAGCATCCTGATAAGCAACCAGTGATGCTCTGAACAACTCACGCGAGACCTGTAGGCCATCCTTTTTCCACTTTCTCTCAGAGGATCTACACGCCCGCCTACAAGCCTGTGTGACATCAGAGAGCCAAGGCTCCTTCCTAGGTCTAGACTTGCAAAGCTTGAGAGGGGCAACCACGTCCAGGTCCTGATTACAAAGTAAATCAAAGTGTTGTGAATAGTGATCAATGTTAGATGGATCTGGGTTAAAGGTCTAACCTTACAGACATACAGTCCACAAACTTTGAAATAGTTTCTGCATCCAGGGCTCTGAACCTAGTAGCTGGAGCTTCACACACAGGGACAGGGCATGGCAACGTAACATCACAGAGTATAGGAGAGTGGTCAGAGAACACAGGAGGCAAAGTCACAAGGTTCATGACAGGGAGACCAAAAGAGAGAACCAGGTCCAGGGTGTGACCCCTGGCATGAGTTGGGGACGATACCCATTGAGTTAGATTGAATGAATCTAGCAAATTAAAAAAACCTTTAGCAAGCACATTGTCAGGACAGCAGATATGGATGTTAAAATCACCAAAAAATAGGACATAGTCATATTTTAGGATGCAGTTTACCACAAGATCACAGAAATCATTAAGAAAGTTAGAGTCTGTCTTTGGAGGGCGATAAATCAGCACGAGCAGGCGGGGGCACAGTTCAAATAAGCACAGTTCAAAGGAAGAAAATGACATGGTGGGTGTAAGCTGTTTACAAGGAAAGCTGGATTTAAAAACAACAAACAGCCCTCCACCTCTGCCCCGTGATCTGGGGATATTAAAACAGGAGCAGCCAGGTGGTACCAGCTCCAGCAGGGCGCTTGAGTCACCAAACGGTATCCAGGACTCACAGATGCAGAGAAAACCCAAGTCATGCTGAATAAAAAAGTCACGAAGAATAAAAGTTTTGTTCAGCACAGACCTGGCATTGACCAGACCAAACCGGGTCTGTGGCGGGGCTGCAGCACCGAGATCGCGCACGAGCACAGTCTCCTTTAACTCTGTGCCTGTAACCGAGCGCAGATTCTCCCAGCAAACCCCAGTCTGGCGAGATCTTCGAGCCGATCGGCCGTGGCGCGGTGCCAGTTCACCCTCAGAGCCGGCAAAGTTCCCTGGGCAGGGCGCCGAGTAATCCATGAGACATCTCGGAACCACCGGGTCAGAAGCTGGGCCAAATCGGGCCAGCCGCTTCTTCAGGGATCCAGACCGACGTCTCACGCGCCGGCTACCTCTCTTTCCCCGTCTTCTCCGATGCTTCCTTCTCGAGCTGGGGCGGACAGAGGGCCGACACATCACGGCTTGGGGAGAGAGAGCAAACGGGCAGTCCAAACAGCAGCGTCATCCGTGAGGTTCCCAGCTCGCGCAGCCCGGTTCCCAGCACACGCAGCCCGCTACATCAACAGAAGGACGAAGCCTCAGCAGCGCAGCTCGATCGTATGTCAGAAGAGGATCCACACCATTCAAAAAAGCATCAGGGACAACAAAAATGCATAAAAGCCAATAAAACACCAATAAAAACCAGTAAAAAGGAAGGTACCAGTGTATAAAGAGGACGAGCAGCTTGCAGCGTGCACCCGCGCGAGCGCCATCTTACTCCAGTGAGCCATTTTAAGCCATTTAGAATAGAACATTTTAGCCTCCTTGTCTAAATGAAGCTAGCCAGATATAAATCACAAAGCGCTGTACAACATGATAAAGATCAGGGCAAATACCTCTAACCATTAAAAACATCTGAAAAACAATAGCAGTGATAAAGTAGAAAATAAAATCATGAGTATAAACAAAGTGAAGGTGTGAACCCAAACAAAGCCATCTTTTTGAAACATTTAGGGAGGGAACGCCTGGATGAAAAGGTGAGTTTTTAGATGATTTTTAAAGACCTCTACAGTGTTAGAGAGACGGAGATTTGAAGGTAGACTGTTCCAAAGTCTGGGTGCAATAGTCTGAAAGGCCCTGTCCCCTTTAGTTTTCATTCTGGTTCGAGGAACAGCCAGGAGGTTTCCAGATGTGGATCTAAGGTTCCGAGAGGTGATGTGTGGGGATAAAAGCTCAGATAGGTAGCTTGGAGCCTGGTTGTTAAGAGCTCTATAGGTCAGGACTAAAACTTTAAACTGAATTCTATATTCTACCGGGAGCCAGTGGAGGGACTGTAAAACTGGAGTGATGTGAGCTCGTCTGCTGGATTTGGTTAGGAGTCTGGCTGCTGCATTTTGGATGGCTTGAAGGCGTGAGAGGGAGGTTTTGCTGACACCAGTAAAGAGAGTGTTACAGTAGTCTAAGCGTGATGACACAAAGGCATGGATGATTTTTTCCAGATCTGCAGTAGAAACCAGTTTACGGACTTTTGAAATGTTTCTCAGTTGAAAGAAACAAGAGCGGGAGATGGTTTTGACGTGTGAGTCTAAACTTAAAGCTGGATCAAAAATAACTCCCAGGTTTCTAATGTTGGCCTAAGACATCCTAAAGGTTGGTTTATGCTTGACGCGTCCGCGAGGTCCGCACGGCTCCGCGCGGAAAAGTTGCGTCATTTTAACAACCACTCCCCTCCACCGCGTCTCCGCACGGCCCAAGATTTCCGCAACGCGCACCTCGGAAAATTTCTAACCACGCGGACGGTCGGACGTGGAAAAACATGGCGGACCGGCACGGCAGAGGTTCGTAAATATAGACATTTGTATGATTCAGCTCTCAGAGATCACCGTGATCAACATGTTGTTAATAATTCTTGGAGAGAAATAGCTCGCACTGTCGGAAAAGACAAGAACGCTGTTAAAAATGCTGAAATACCATGTTGTAAACAGTGATTTCTACTTCTACTATGGTGTAGTGTTGGATGCATGCTGTAGAGCTCCATGCTGCCCCGTTCAGTTTGGCAGAATAATGGCTCACCGCAGAGACGAGCCGCACAAACCATAAACGCTGCGAGTTGTGAAGCGCGTTCCAGCCGCGAGCCGCATCACCGCGCGGAAAGTGAATGCGTCAAGCATAAACCAAGCTTTAGTAGAAACACTAATTTCTTCCAAACAGTTTTTTTCCTTAAAAGAATGGGAAATTTGCGCCCTCTGCTAGCCACAAACAGCAGTAAGGAATAAAGAGAAGGTGGGAAAATGCTGCCCTCCGGTGGCTATTTGCTGTAACTGCACCTATTTCCATCCATCCATCTTCTGAACCCGCTTAGTCCACGTAGGGTCGCGGGGTGGCTGGTGCCTATCTCCAGCAGTCAACGGGCAAATAGGTGGGGTACACCCTGGACAGAGAGCCAGTCTATCGCAGGTTAACACAGAGACACACAGGACAAACAACCATGCACACACGCAGTCACACCTAAGGACAATTTAGACAGACCAATCAACCAAAAGCAGTCATGTTTTTGGACGGCGGTTAGGAAGCCGGAGAGAACCCACGCATGCACAGCGAGAAAATGCAAACTCCATGCAGAAATATCCCACGCTAGGAAGCGAACCCAGGACTTTCTTGATGCAAGGCAACAGCTCTAACCATTGCGCCACTGGGAAGACTGTATACACCCAACTTTAGCAAATTAGAAGAGAACATTGTAGCCTTCTTGTGTTAAAGACGCTTAAAAATTCTTTATCTTTTAATAAACATTTTGGGAATTATATTATTGAGAAGGAGGAGGATATGAAGGGGATTAACCTGTATTAGTAAAGGTAAAAGACATCCTTAGTAGAAACACTAATTTCTTCCAAACACTGTTTTTTCCTTAAAAGAATGGGAAATTTGCGCCCTCTGCTGGCCACAAACAGCAGTGAGGAATAAAGAGAAGGTGGGAAAATGCTGCCCTCCGGTGGCTGTTTGCTGTAACTGCACCTATTTCATTTTAGTAAGTAAGTAAGTAAAAGTTTATTTATATAGCACCTTTCACAGATATAAATCACAAAGCGCTGTACAACATGATAAAGATCAGGGCAAATACCTCTAACCAGTAAAAACATCCGAAAAACAATAGCAGTGATAAAGTAGAAAATAAAATCATGAGTATAAACAAAGTGAAGGTGTGAACCCAAACAAAGCCATCTTTTTGAAACATTTAGGGAGGGAACGCCTGGATGAAAAGGTGAGTTTTTAGATCATTTTTAAAGACCTCTACAGTGTTAGAGAGATGGAGATTTGAAGGTAGACTGTTCCAAAGTCTGGGTGCAATAGTCTGAAAGGCCCTGTCCCCTTTGGTTAGAACATCAGAAACAGAGTTCTCCTAGTTTTTCACTCTGCCCAAATCCTGACCAGTGTGTGTCTCAGCAGACCCAGCCCCAGAGCTGTGCTCAGCATCACCGCCACATCTGGCGGTGCACCTTTAGTTCCCTTTCAATAATAAAACATTTTTATTTTTCCTTACCTACGTCTCCTAGTGTGATTCTACATGGCTTGGGTCAGGAAACTCCCCACGATCATGACATTTTTCTTTTGGCTTAATTTTTAATCACTAAAAGCTTCTTTCTGGCGTTATTTCTCCTCTGGTCTTTTCAGTCCACAAACCTCAACAGCTACTTCACATCATCAGCAGGACATTTGATGCAGACATTCATTTTGTAGATGGCTGTGACTCAGTGAGTTGTGATTGGTACATACGTGTGTTACTTAACCTTTTTGAATTATTCTCATAATAAAACATCTGCAACAACATGCAGAGGTATGCCATAAAATTGGGCGTCAACACCTTCACGTCCTGTTTTTTATTCAATTCAAATTCATTAAAAACAATACCTGTGGCACATTTAGCTCAAAGAACAAAAATATTAAGATATAGTCTCTTAATGTGCATCTTTACTGTAAATCATTTTTTATTGTTTTAATCACCCACCATTGATGTTTAACCCTGAACATTTTGTGTGAACCCTGATATCTTATAAGTGCTTATTACCCTGTACATAATTACCAGTCTCTACAATGTGATTTATTTTGTGTTTAATAACAAGCATGGCAACAAAACAGCATAAGAACAATGCATGTTTATAAAAATATATCTGAAGATGTGTTTTCTTTAGAACACTTTACATTCATTTAACCTTCTACTCGAAATTAAACATGAATAAATAATAGCTTTACTGTAAAACCATGATGTAAAACAGCACTTTGACTTTAGCTGATTAATGTCGTTGAGGATCAGCTCACATCAGGAGAAACAAGTATAGTTTCAGTCAAAAGTTAACATAAACCCATTGATTGGATTAGTTTGAACCATTCAGAGTGAATCATTTACACTTTACTGCCTCGATTTTAAAAACAAGAATGAGGAGCAGAAGTTTGAACTCTTCCATCTTGGGTCAACATTTATAGGCTCAGTTCTATATGTATAACCACCAAAAGCATTTAATAAGTGACAGAAGATTAAAAATACCTTGACTGCCAGGCTAATTAAAATGTTTAGTGATCATGGTTATCTAACTCGTCATTTATTTTTATCAGTAAAACTATGATTTATGTAACAACCCTTTTTATATTGACCAATATTCATATGCCAATCTCAGATGATTACAAATGGCGCACTTTAGAGCAGTTAAAAATAAATCATGAAGTAATGTTGCTGTGCATTCTGGGAGGTAGTCCTAGACAAACAAGCATGCATTTTGCATGGGAGCCTATGGCTCTGAATCACCCCACTTGCCTCAAAATTGTATTTTTGGCTCGTAGCGATGTTCACATGGGAAGAAACTAAGCACTGGAGTTGGGGGTGGTGTAAACAGGAATCTAGAAACCGAGATCGGACGTCAGACGGAACATTATTTTATCGCTTTTCAAAGCCGGATAAGGTCCGCGAGATTACATGACACTGCAGGAAAAGTAACAGGCCAAGCTGGTGGCAGTATTTATGTGGAAAAGCAGACTTGGAATTTGGAGCAGATACCGTTTTTAAAAAGTTTTTAAAATCAAAATGAATAAAGGAGCAATGCATCGCCACAGGCTAAATACTCCCAGCTTGACCACAAGGACCAAATTGGTGTGCCACCCCAAAAATGTCTTTGGCCCTGTCTGGCCACTCTCATCAAAATGTTCTGTAGGCACCCTTGATGTAATGATAATGCTCATAGACGTGGTTGCCCAGGAGGCAGGGGTGTAAACGAAGGGTTCCAGCTGAACGTCTCGGCCAAACAGCATGTCCCTCCAAACGTGGAGAAAAATGGCTTTTGACCAGAGGTTGTATGTAAAAAGTAATGATACAAGTAATTATCTAGGAGTAAAAAAGTACTGTGAGTAATGAGTAACTGTTTAAGCATAAAAGTTTGAACTTTGTTCCTGTCAATTTTTGTTTACCACTGTAAAATCAGTGGCCGTGGAGAGGACGGTCTGGAGCTCCCTAGTTGAGATGCTGCCCCCGCGACCCGGACCCGGATCCGGATCCGGATCAACTGAGGAAGACAACGGCCACTGTAAAATCGCTCTGGGCGTGTGTTTTTTTCAATTGGAAAATGTTTGTTTGTCTAGCGTTAGCACCCTGCAGCACTTGCACAGTGATGTGAACAGTAAAATACGCTATTGATAATGATGGTCAGGAACCACCAAGCCTGCCACGCATCCATTGAAGAGGCTCCTGCTCCAAAAGAGACACCTTCATGTAGAAATCAAACCTGCAACCTCCCAAGGGGACAGGCTATGTCTTCTGGTGAAAAGTTTTATTTCAAACGTAAAAACCAACTGTCGAGCATGGTGGTGGTAGTATCATGGTGGGGCATAGAAAAATAAGACCGCCTGTAAATTATACATCTTCACCTCATCATCAGTTAAATGGTAACAACTTGGACATGTCTGGATTTCCTGATAGGACAATGATCCTCAACACACATCAGAACTGGTTTCTCACTGGATAAATTATGTAAATGTAGAGATTCAGGAATGTTTTTTCATGTTTTTTTTATGGGGTAATGTGTGAATGTTGCTTTAAAACCTAATTTGTTTCAGGAATCTAACTAATCTAAATGAACTCTTGTCAAAGCTGCCAAGAACAGTGATGAAATATCAACTATTATACCAGAAGCTTGTTAAAGGATAACAAAAACTGGTCAAAGTGCTAAAAATACATTTACCCAAACAGTGAGTGTTTCTTAAATTAGAGCCTATATATACACCTTTGAATAAAATCAAACTTGTGCACTACATTCTTGTTATTAAAAGTTATTGAGTCTGTTTAGTCTAACATTAATATGACATTGTGATGCATGACAACATTTAATTAGAACAACCTGAGATGTTCTCAAGTTGAGCTGGTACTTGCTTGTTAAGTTTGTGTTGATCATTTTTCACCTCTTTGACGCTGACATCTGCCCTCTTTTATGGACAAAACCTCCAGGTAATCCAAAAATCCCATAGACCATCAAATTATTATTTTGTGATAAAACCAAAGAACATTTCTTCACGTGACATCATCTTCTAGTGTAACTGAGCTTGTGGCAGTACTTTTTCATGATGCTGTTTCAAACAAGAACAATGTATGCTTGTGAAAACAGATACATCGCTTCTGCTTTATTCCGTGAAACGTCACCATCCCGACCACTACCCAGTAGTGATGATACACTATACAAGAGTGAAGCTAGACATGATGAATAACTGAGATCTCAGTTTCTGTGTTTGAGTAAAAGAAGAAGACCTATGGCAATGTCTTTTAAACCGCTTGAGTCCTGAATGCAGACAGCCTTTTGTTATAATTTGTCTGAGTGGGTTTAAGGAGGCTGTCCTCACAGCAGTGGAGCAGAGAAGAACCATAGAGATGTTCAGTATCCAGCTGGGTGGCCTCCTTTTCTGGGGTCAGACTCAGCACAGAGTTGATCTCCCTGTCGGACGACAGCCTGGACAACAGAATCTGGAGTCCTCAGCAGCTGTGTTACATGGTTCTTCTGGGCCAACCCCTCCAAGACACTCTGCCATGAACATGTTGCTCAAATCAGACGTGAGCACATAAGATCTGACACATGACATGATGGGTCTCGTCATTTTTCATCATGCAACACCAGAAAACATCTTAGTTATCTTTTGTTTTTTTAAAATGTGCTAAGATGTGTTTGTCAATCTAGCAGCATCTGAAGGTTTGTTGGTCTAAAACAGGGGAAGGCAATAATTGTCTTCGACTGCTGTTATCCAGCATGTCTTAGTTGTCTCCCTGCTTCAACACACCTGATTCATTGGTTGAATCACCTGTTCACCAGCTCACCAAGCTCTGAGAAGTCTATTAATCTCCTACTGATGAAAATCAGGTGTTGGAACAGGGAAAAAACTGAAACATGATGGATGGTGACTATCCCTGAAACCTGTTATTTTATTGGTCCTAGCCACTCAGAGCAGTCCGTGTAGTTGCCTGCTGCTCTGGTAAACTGCTGTTTAACCACACATTCCAAGCACACAAGTTTATGCATTGCTCACCATTTCAAAGCCCTGCTCGACGACCGTCATGTTGGGGTTGAGTTGGTTGTGAACTCGTGGCTCCATCACAGCTTTCTTTAGGTCGTAGTTGAAGAACAAAGAGTTCAAGATAACCTGTTTTTAGCCAGAAAATGGAATTTCAGTTTCACAAATGGATTAGAGGTAATCTACAAGAAACATAACTCATTTACCAAAGCGGTGGCTGTGGTGATTTTTGTACCTCCAGACGCTCCTACAACCATTTTCACTTTGTTTTCTTTGTCAAAGATGATTGTGGGGCACATGGAAGACAGAGGTCTTTTGCCTGCAGAAGAACAACAGTGACCGGTTATGGAAAACATTTGTTATGATTTAATTACAGAATTTAGCTCTAAAAAAATGCAAAATTTATGCACCTATTTCTAAGAGCTCCACCTCTTTAACACTATTAGTACATCCTCAAAAACCTGCTGCAAAGAATACTAACTGTGCATTATGCCCTCTGGTGGAGAATCTCAGTACAAGTGGCAAGCTCTAATTTTATTTTTAACACCATAATATTAGTTGGAAAACTCATTAAACGGGTATTAGCAAGACTAAGACTTTTTTATTGTAGAAGTTTAAATTAACATCATAATTAAGTCCAACCACCTGGTTGGATGAAGTTGTTGGGTGAGGGTGGGATTCCAAATCCATTGGTCATGTATGGAGAGCTGAAGTCATCCATCTCATCATTGAAAATTATTCCAGTGGACCGAGACATGACTTTGGACCCAAAGCTGTGGAAAAAAAAACCTTTTGAGCTGATACTTTGCAAAGTGTTCATATTAGTTCAAATGTTTTAGATATGTCCACCAAACCAAATCAAGAGTCTCACTATAGATTAATTGTGCTGGTGGCGGCGACAGCACTCCCATCTTCCGCTATGACAGATAAGTGAGCTGTGCCGTGGTTGTCCATGACAAAGTATTCAGGCTCGTAGTAGCTGTCTGGATGGGTGGTGTCATCTGTAATTTTACTCCTTATGCCATCAGCGAAGTAGTCTGAAGTCATGTTTTGGATCAGCTGATGGGTTGCAAAACAGGATGACAGGATGAGGAAAACCCAGTGTGATGCGTTTAAACATGTTTTTACCCCAGGTTCCCCTTTCAGTGGCTAGCAGTAAATACTCTGATTACAATGAGGACAATAAAACTGAAAAAGGTTCATAAAAGACCTGAGGATAATGAGAAAAAGAGCTCGAACTCTTACATCAGTGATGTTCAAATACCGTGGGTCCCCCAGTCTGCTTCTCTTTGCATAAGCGAAACGAAAAGCCTCCACAATACGATGGTACGTCAGAGTCTTTTTCTCCGCTGTAGAGACACTCGTGTCTGTGAAGTTGTACCCTGCAACATATCCACAAGAAGAACATGTCTGGAGTCAAATGGACACTTTGGATTCATGCTCATATCTTGAAGCAGATATAAATTTCTGGTATGTCAGTCAAAGTTTGATTTGAACAGATCAGTGAAATAATGCTTTGTGTTTATTTTAATGACGGTACAGATTTGGGGTTCTCTGCTACAACAGATGGAGTAGTGAGCATGAATAAAAATCTGACAAGCAAAAGGTTTTCGACTCCCAAAACTGGCAGGGAACCGTTCCAGGAACGACCTGAGGAGACCTGACATCCTTTCCTCTGCATGACTGCCCAAACACTCAGCCAGGCTGCTCACCATCCACTATGTTGAGTATAAGTGCCAACACTGGGCCGCTGGAGGGTGCGTCTGGGACATGGATGGTGTATTCTCCAATACTCAGGCTCGGAGGGTTCTCATTCAAAACCGGCTGGTACTCCAACAAATCACCAAGGGTTATAATGCCACCTGAAACACAAACAGAGCCACTAAAGTAAACAGAAGAAAGGACTTATCATATTACACATTACAGCTTATTGTGGAATCTATCTTATTTTAATTTCTGTTTCATTTCTAAATCTATCAATTCTTCTATTTCTATAAAAACGAAGTGTCAGCACACCTGCTGCCTGGATGTCCTCAACGATGCTCTGTGCCATTGTTCCATTGTAAAAAACATCAGGCCCCTCCTCGGCTATTCTCTGGTAGGTGTCAGCCAGCTTTGGGAATCTAACAATATCATTTTCTTTCAGGATTCTCTTTTGAGAGTCGCAAAACACCTCACTGAAAGATTGTAAAAGAAAATAGTTAAAAACAACAAAGCATGAGGTTGCCTGAATGTGTTTAACTCTGCAAACAAAGCTGCAAAGAATGAAAGCTCCTGGATACAAACAAGTTCTCTGAACAGCAGAGACAAGGGTGCTGAAAGGAAAGCAATGAAAGATGCAGTCCTGTATAAACAGCTCCAAATAAAAATTAATTAAATGCAAAACAAGGACATTGTGCAAAATGTTAAAGGAGTAGTTTACTTGTTTAATCAATAAGTGGTCTCTAGTAGGAATGAACGCCTAAACTAGCCAAGGCGTTCACTGCTGATTCCCGCATGTTAAACCAACAGCAGTCTTCCCCGTCATGAATCAAGATGGATGAGACCATGAATGCTAATTCACAGTGGGACGTACCTAGATATATGAAGATTTTCAAATCCTAGACTTTCACTGTTTATTTTCTATCAGAAGCTGGTGCAGGAGATAGGTGTAGGAGACTATTTACATGTTCAGCCTGCATGAAAAACTCAGAGTGATCCATTAAAATCAGAAAAAACATAAAAAATATTTTTTTGCAGTAAAATACACCATCATTTTTTAATTGTATTTTATTTTATTTTACTTTATTTTATTTTATTTTATTTTGTCATGTATTTCTTTATACATAGAATCAACTTCTCATGACTCTGATTTCTCCTGGGGGAAATGAAAAAAGGCTTCAAATTAATGCAAGAATGCACATTGAACACTGCTTTTCAATTCAGACCATCTTTAAAAATTATGTCTGTCACATTTTGAAAAGTTCTGCATTGTACAATTGCAAGAGTTACCATGCATATAGACAAATATTTACGCTACAACATGACATTGTAGCTGGATGCCGGTTAAACTGCATTTTTTCTGCAGCTGGCAATGAAAAGCAACATGTTCAAACAGGTAGTTCAGATCTTTTCAAGTATTTCTTTTAAACAGTTTTGAACAATTAATATCTTACCTGTAAGCATGGATAGCTCTGTGAACAGCAACAGTTTGGAAAAGCAGAGACCAGATCTGATTAGACGTACAAGCTGACAGGCACAGGACCAACCATTAAGTTTTCCTGCTATCTTGTAACAACACTAATCTCACAATTTTCACAGCAGTTTATGCAGTTTTAAGTTATTTTTAAATGTCATATTACATTGAGTTCTGTTGTTTACAGTGGTAGTTAGCTGCAAAGCTACTGTAGCCCTTCTAGCTATACCTGAACACCCATGACATGTGAAAGGCATAACAATGTACAAGTCTGAAATTGAATTTGCATAAAGTTATGTTAAATGTTTGAGACACTGTGCTGCTGTTTTCATTATGATAAGCAAGAAAGCTAAAAGTAAGCTATTAATTCTTCATAAGTATTTGTCTAATAACTTTAAAAAATAATAAAAACTAGTAAAATTATTGTATTAACAGTCCTTTAAATTTTTTACCTTAACAAACCATTGAAAATATCCTTTTTATATAGATATGATGTGGGAAGTTTCAGACAACGTATTTGCTTATTTGTTTATTTTCTGGAGAAGATGGAGGTCAAAAAGCACAAGATAAAATCAAAAACTGGCTATCTTGCAATCTTGATCAATCAAACATTTTATAAAACCTTGATTCAAGGACAGAAAGCTAAATGCTAAAGGAGGCTAGCTAAATGAAAAATAACAAGAAGATTTGGGCAAGGAAAGAAACAAGTAAGAAATTGTTTATAGATCTCTAGTTGCAGGGTCTGCAGAAGGTTTTCTGCATTACAAGTACTGTTTAATGCTTTTTGCCTCTTCTACAGTAGCTACCTCTGACTACAGCTTCATCTCTGACACAATAAAGGGTTCTTGCTGTTAGTTACCACCTCTAGATATCAAGAAGAAGGTGAGGAAATTGTTTCCTCAGACATGAAACCATTTCTTCTGGTGTGAGTTGCCTGATAAGACATGGTCAGAAGAGCAGCAATTTAAAAGTTTAAAAATGTATATTTTTGGATTTTTGTACAGATGTTTAATTGTTTTACAAATAATAAATAATTGTGTTTGATAATTTGTGGAGAATCATTTGTTAAAAAAATATTAAATCCTCACCACATGTTAGCATCTCCTTGAATAGAGTCTTTACTCTTGAAGATGGCATGAGCCAAGGCTTTCCCAATGGGAAAACCATCCCGGGCTAAAGCAATGCTGGGCTCAAACAGTTCCTTCCACGGAAGCCTGCCATGTCTTTTGTGTGCCATCTCATAACCACGGATCTCCCCAGGGATTGCTATGGACAATCCACCTGTAGCGTGGAAACAAAAACAGTATTGTTTGGAACATTGTGTGTATTCTGCTTTATATTACATGAAGGACGAGTGTAACATCAAGGCATTCTGATCCAACAACCAAGGCTGGTACCTGCTGCATCGTTTTAATCGTTTCATCAGATAACAAAAAGGATGTTAAATGGGGTAGAAACAATTTTGGAGACGGAATGAAAGCATAAAACAAGGGCCACCAACACAAGTGGCGGGCGACTGTGGCACAGGAGTTAAGTGCTCGCCCCGTAATCGGAAGGTTGCAGGTTCGAGCCCCGCTCAGTCTGTCGCTGTCGTTGTGTCCTTGGGCAAGACACTTAACCCACGTTGCCTGCTGGTGGTGGTCGGAGGGACCGGTGGCGCCAGTGCTCGGCAGCCTCGCCTCTGTCAGTGCGCCCCAGGGCAGCTGTGGCTACATCGTAGCTCATCACCATCAGTGTGTGAATGTGTGTTTAAATGGGTGAATGACTGATTGTGTTGTAAAGCGCCTTGGGGGGTTCCAGGACTCTAGAAGGTGCTATATCAAATACAGGCCATTTACCATTTACCATTTACAAGTCCTTGAGGGCTACCATCCTTCAAAAATTTGCCTTTTCTTTTTTCCCAACACACCTAATCCAAATGAAGAAGGGGTTAACAGGCTTCTGCAGAACGCAGCTTGGTGAGGAGGTGATTAAACTAGTGACGTTTCCGATGTGTCGACACTTCGAAGCGTGTGTCGGGTATCCAGGAAGATTTTTTTGTGATGCGTGCACCGAGGCTTGTGTTGATTACGTAAGCAGTGACGTTCAAGGCCTTGTTGCAGTCCGTACCATGCGAGTATATCAGGAACTGGCTCGCCGGTTTGCTCCGGATTTGAAATAAAAGGGGCAGCCGTCACATTGTGCTGTTGAAACCCTAAGTCCTGTTAGTTTCCTTTCTCTTTTGGTCCAGACACTGTATTAAAAGGACAGTTTAAGACAATATTAAGTATATATTGCCATCATAAACATTTATTTTCCAGTTTAAAGGTTTACAGTTTTACTTGACATATCCACTTGATGGCACAACATTGCAAATGAACCATCATGGTGCCTCGAATCAAGAGTCGACCAGTTGGATGGAAAGCTTCAGCTCATCACGAGGCTTCATCTCGCCATCACTAGATTAAACCATTAAAACATGCAGGATGGTGAACTTAAGGCCTGGAGTTGGTAACCGTTGGCTTAAAGGTTAAAGCATCTCTTCACAATGAATCATCCATTATGTAATAGAGTAGCAGGAGCAGATTAAGGGATCGAACAAAGTTCAAGGCATGTTTCCACTTTAAGATCTAGAATATTTGTACATCTAACTTTATTACAGCCTTGGTTTGTTGCATTTCGTCTATGATCCGAGCTACAAGGTACAAAGTGTTGATATTTGTCAGACAGCAGAGTCACCTCAGTTCTCTCTCCATATAATGGATGGTCAATGGGAACACTGGGGATACTTAACCAATTAGAAGTTTGGAGTGTTCCTCCGGCACATCCATTTCAGTTCATTTCAAAGGTACCACCTCATTAACCGAACTGTTTTATGATAAAAACTACCCTGGTTCATGTAGTAGAAACACTCGGGGTAGAAAATGGATCCCAAAAACTAGCCTGGCTTGTCCCTGAAATGCAAATGTTCTCTTAGATCAGTGTAAAGGCTGTCTGTTAATACCTGTACGAGAAAGCTTGGTGTTGTTGCCAAACATATCCTCAGAGGCGTTAGTGGGGGCTGTTTCCCTCGCATCAATGGTCTCCACATTCCCTGTTAGCACAAAGCACACACTGGTAGATCTTCTTCTCCGGATAATTTCCATGTGAAAATCTAACCAATAACTCCCACTCACCTGTGGAAGCATTATATATAATAAAGTAGAGGCCTCCCCCGATGCCCATACTGTGAGCGTTCAAAAGGCCAACACATAGCAAGGCAGCAATAGAAGCATCCACCGCTGAGCCGTTTTTCTTCAGAATGTCCCTTCAAACATGAGAATGCACTTAACAGGCAGGGAGCACACACAAGAACAAAGTGAGCAGTCTGTGTCATCTTACCTCCCCACTTCCGAACACTTTCCAGCATCAGCGGCCACTGCAGCCTTTGAGTAGAAATAGTCCGAAGGGGGAGGTATGTTTTTCCTCCCCAAGCCCATGAACACTCCTAGGAACAGGCTCACTGCAGCCACTAGAAGGACCACCAGACCAGCAATCAGGGACTTCCCAACCATTTTCCTGCCGAGGAGAAACCCGCATGTCTTGTATTCAAACAGGATCCTTCGGCTGGCGCAGCACTCCTTCCATTATCGAAACAGCAACCAAAAGTTTTCATTTTTACTCAAAAGTCTTGGAAAATCACCCACCTTTATGTGTAGTTTTATAACAGACTGGTTGAAAATATTGGATGAAATAGAAACTTTACTGTAGCGTACAGTCGGCCTCTGAGTGTGAGCAGTAATGTTAGGGTGCTAAAGATGACTAACTGCAGTAGACATTGGTATTTCAGGTGTTTGTTAATAAGTAACGTCCTTTGACACTGCTGAACACCGTTACTTGGTTAATCAGAAATGCCATTTTCTCTTCAAGTTATCCTGCAGGTTTTCTGCAGTTTAAAGGCAAAAGGAAAATTTGCAGTGCTTATTGTGTATTTATATTATGTTATGCGTTCTTCAGGTAATGGACGCTTCTTTTTCTTTACTTTAGAGGAAAACTCTTGATGTAAATCTTACCATCCTGAAGCTGAGAGTGATTTGAATTTGTTATTTTTTTCTGCAGATGTCCTCAGACCTTCTGAGACACCTAAGGTTTCACTGAGGAGGTCAGTGTCTGTGGCTTCACCGCAGCAGGTATTCTTCCAGCCTGCTCATCTGTTGCTGGGCTACACTGATGGGGCTCTGTCAAAGGAGCCTGTGGTTTGCTGGTACTGCTCCTGCTGTGATTGTGTCTAAATTTAATTACAATCGTGTTCTGGATCTCCCAGGTTCAGAGCCACCCGGAGGAGGGGAGTTAATTCTGTAGTCACTGCTGATTTGTAGCAGGAAAAGCACAATGTTGTTTCAGATTGAGGCAGATCACAAAAGCCCTCTTTCACCATCTGTGCACATGTCGCTAACACTGGATGGAGGCTGTTTATTAAATCTCAACAAGCTTAGTCATAGTTTTTATTCCCTGGGCAGATGCTTATACTGTAGGTTTGATTTGGACGAGGGACACACTCAAGCCACCAGCCGTGTTTTTTCTACCCAGTTGTACTGGTACAATAAAGAGAATGAGATTTCTATTCTTGTACGTGTAGCAAATGAAATCATTGGTCGCTGTTGTTCAGTTACAGGTGAAATGTAGCCAGCAAAAGCACCAATGACAGATAACCACAGGGGACAAAGAAGGTGAAGTCGTCTGTTTTTATGGGCAGCTGTAGTAATTTTAATAATAAGAGTTCCATAGGCATAGCCTGGCAAGCCAGATTAAATAAATGTATTATTTAGTCTGGAAACGCTCCATTGACGGCTCTCGGTTGTGGGGCGGGTTCTACCGTTGTCTTTCAAATGATCTCCGCATGCTACTGGACAATGAATGTGACGTACTCTTGTTTCACTCTGTTGCATCATCCCACCCACCAGGCATATAGAGTGCCCTGATTGGCCCACAAAGCGGATAAAGCTCTGTGATTTGTTCACTAAGCAGATAGAGCACTATGATTGGCCCACCATGATGGACCAATCACAGCTCTTTATGTGTTTGAAACCCCTCTAGAGAGCTGTGATTGGCCAGCCAGAGTCCTGGTAGGAGCTGCGGAGGTTCCAATGGAGCATGCCTAGACCATTCTTTGCAAAGCAAGAATTTGGTCTAGTTCACTAGGCTACCATAGGCATATACCTTGATGCATTTTGTTGTCATGAGTTGATGACTCAGCATCTTTTTTCTCTGCAGTAATGGACAGATGTGTTTTCAGATCTATTTTTCTGGCTGAAGGAAGAGAATAAATTCAGTAGCATTAACTCAAACACTTTCTTGTGTTTTTTTGTTTGTTTATGATTTCATCTAACCTAAAAGAGTAACGTCCTTAGCTTTGGTAACCGCTGATGGATAAAAGTGCAACAGAGGCCAGAGTCAAACTGAGGCCACTGCTGCTCATGCTCAGCCACCTAATCTCTGTAAACAACTGGGACATGCAAATTGTGTGAATGTTTTGCTGCATCGTTGTCCTGTTCTGCATGATTTGTTTGCATTCAGGCTGCTTGTTTCTCAACTTCTTTTCAGTATTTCCTGGTAATGCATTAATATTTCTGAACCTATTGTTCAATGGGCTTTGTAAATGCTGCAAAGAGAACACAGTAGAAAAATGGCCTGTTAGTGCAAACATATGAGTAATTGAGTAATAAAAGCAAAGGTAAAATATCATTGTGTTTTTGGCCCAAGTTCCAAGAAATTTAAACTAGTAATTTTTTGACTGTTCAATTACTGTCTTTTATTTCCAAACACACTGTTCTACTCAGGCAAAAACCTTTGCCCATTCATCTGTTTTCTGTTGTATCCTTTTCTGTGTCACAGGGAGCTGGTGACCATTGGGTGACAGGAGTTGCTCACTCTGGTCAGGTCACTATCCACCAGAGACCTACAATGCATGCACACACTGATGGCTATGGCCATTTAAGGCTCATCATGTAGTCTGCTTTGTTTTTGGTTTATAAGAAAACTTGAGTAATGGAAGAAAAACACACTGTTCAGACAAAAAATAAAGTCACCCATTGTGTTTAACCAAGCAAATAGGTACAAGCTTCCTATTGGATAATTACTGCATCTTATCTTTCAGCTGGCAACAAATTATTTAACCCCAGCTGCTGCAATGAGCTGCTTCACATTTCTTAAACAAACATGTGGGAAGGCACATCTGATGGTCGTGGAAAAGATGTTAGTGTGTTTAAGAAGGGTCAGATCATTGGCACCAAGAAGAGAAAACATCTAAGGAGATGCAGAAACCACTAAAACTGGGTTAAGAACTGTCCAACACTTTATTAAAAATGATCTGATGAGTCCAGATGGACCCTGTTCCAGAGTGATGGTGCATCAGGGTAAGAAGAGAGGTGGATGAAGTGATGCACCCATCATGCCTAATGCCTATTGTACACACCTGTGGTGGCAGTATTATGATCTGGGGTTGCTGCAGTTGGTCAGGTCTAGGTTCAGCAACAGGATGTGCTCCAAGAATGAGGTCAGCTGACTACCTGAATATCCTGAATGACCAGGTTATTCCATCTTCCCTGACGGCACAGGCATATTCCAAGATGACAATGCCAGGATTCATCAGGCTCAGATAGTGAAAGAGTGGTTCAGGGAGCATGAGACATCATTTTCACACATGGATCGGCCACCACAGAGTCCAGACCTTAACCACATTGAGAATCTTTGGGATGTGCTGGAGAAGGATTTGTGCAGCGGTCAGACTCTACCATCATCAGTGCAAGATCTTGGTGAAACATTAATGCAACACTGGATGGAAATAAATCTGGTGACATTGCAGAAGCTTTTTGAAACAATGTCACAGTGAATGTGTGACATAATCAAAGTTAAAGACAGTCCAACGAAATAGTGATGTGTGACCTTTTCCTTTTATGGTGATTTTTTTTTTGGCTGGGCAGTGTAATACAGCAACTAAGTGATCATCTGTGAGGGAAGACTGTGGTTGAGTTTCAAATACAGAACCCTCTTACTGCGAGACAACTAGTCCTGATTTCAGCCCTCTTACACCCTGGATCAGTTTGGGCACTCATATCTATGCCAGTGAACTTGAAATAGTCTTGCAGCCAAGTTATAATAATAACCCCCGGGGCGACCATCTTTGCCTCTCGAGGGGGCCGGGGGCCTTTCTGGTTGCAGTCCCCTTGGGGTTCCTGTATTCTGGGGCAGCGCCTGGATCTCTGGGACTTGGAGCTCCCCCCGTCTCCTACGCATCTTTGCGGACAGGTCTGTGGTCCCTCACACTCTCTATTGGACGCTCCTATAGAGAAACCTTACATAAACAAGCGCGTGTACACACACAGGTGCTCACATGGTGCTCTCAAAAGTATGGGCTTGGGCACGTTCAACACATGTCTTAAGGCTGTCGTTGCCACTAAATGCACTGTGATTTATTATCGTGTGATTGTTCAGTTAAACAATGTTGATTTTATATTTCATCATCACGTTGACGCAGTGATAGCTTGCTCCTGATGTATTGTTGTGTGTCCCATTTTTTCTGCTCTTCTCTTTCTGCAGGTCTAGAAGCAGACTCTTGTTCATTATTGTTTATTTTTGTGGAACCCCCCCCCCCCTCTCTCTCTCTCTCTCTTCCCACCATTTGTCTTTTCCTTTCTCTTTCACCTCTGTCTCCGTGTCTTGTCAGAATTACAAAGCATTCAAAAACAATAACAATAAAATTTGAAGTATCAGGCGTGACATTTAAAGCAGATGCTTTGATGCTCCACCTGAGAATAAATCTGTAAGGCTTGTTACCAGCATTCAGATCTCAATTCTGCTTGCTTCACAGCCAGACAGGACACGGTTAAAAAAAAACTTGAAATAGTCTTGAAGCCAAGTTATAATAATAACAATAATAACAACAACAACAACTATAATAACAGTATTTTAAGAACAGTTTGGAATATGTAATTTTATTAGGTCTGCTTAGATTATTATAGATAGAACCACACAAATTATTAGGGACCATCAGACATTTAATTTTTTGGGGAAGTGAACAGAAGAGACCATTGTTGGGGAGGCAATGCAGCCAGAAGAAACAACTATTAAAGAGAGAGAGCTGAAGAAGGAATCATAACAAGGTCAAATAAGGATCAAAGTCCTTCAAGGCAAAAGGGCAGGAGAATGATTTAGGCGAGGGTGAGATGACACAAGCTGTCTATTTTGTCATGGGAATCACCTGCAGACCCTTCTTTATTTGCCCCTCGTTGGACCCTTGAAATAGACACAAAACTGTAGGGTAGATGTGTCTCAAAGAGCATATGTAGATGTAAACAAGGGTTGACAGCTTGTCTGTTGACTGTCAACAAAAGAGAAATTCATAAAGACATTGGGAACACATTTGAGCAGCTGGAGATTAAAGAAGACAGGTGTGATTTAGATATGTTGCAGGATGATTTTTTTACCTTCCTCAGACAAAATAGACCCTGAAGTGAAAAATTAACAAATGAGCATCTGTAATTTGTCATTTTTATCTCCACAATAAAATTGGTTTGTCTCATTTTCACTATACAATCATATTGGAAATAACAGAGTGATCACTATTTTTATTTATACAACATATTCTAAAACAAAACATATATAAAATTAAAAAATATAAAGTTAAATGTCAATAACTGGATCAAGAAAAATAGCATTACAGAAAAACAGACCTAAATCCGACATTTGGATTTGAACAAGGAAGGCAGCTGTAGTCGTGTGCTGGTTTTGCTGTTAAGTACAGAAAATGTTACAAGCTGAATTTTTCCATCTCCAGAGGTAGGTACTAAATAGGCCATTTACTATTCGTGGCAGTCTAAATTCGCTACAGGCTATTTGTTTAAACACTTGAGGCCTATAAGTGTTAGATGTTGCTTTATTATTCAGATTAGATTGTGCAGCATGCTCCAGTGATCTATAACAGGATTATTTAAACTGAATAATAAAACTGTTTATTCTTTTACAATCGGCGCCCCATACAAACGCTCTGAAGGGAGAGACAATCAGAGGACCTTCGCAGGTGTTCCACATCGATCTCATGGGATATTAAAATTTCACACTGACAATCCTAATTATTTCCTTCTGCCGTGGAGCTACTCTGAAGATTTCCATCTCTGGGAGGAGAGACGCGCAGCATGCTCCAAGCGCTGTGATTGGTCAGACGCTTCACGTTACACGAAACAAAACAGCAGCGTACAGTAGAGACGGGCGGGGGGCGAAGCGTCAGGATCCTCATCGTGATGAGCATCGCAGGGACACAAACATCCAAAGTGTGACCGATGCGTGAGAAAGTGGGGATTGATTTGGTTGTTAGGGCTGAAGCTGGTGAGTGTTTCTGCACCGGATCCACCGAGTCAAGCAACAACGCGGCGTCAGACGGCGACGCCGTTTTCCAACATCCACCGAGCAGCATCACTGGCGGCGGGAGAAATTCACAAACAGGGGCTGGTCATGGGCTTGTACTTTTGGTAACACAGCATCATAAACAATCTCGCCGTCCACCATGGGTTCCAGACTGAGCAGGCAGGGCAGCCTGGACAACGAGAATTTCTCCAAGAAGCAACGCAAGCCCCTGGATAGCACCGGACAGAGCGGCAGGGGCGGAGGGGACTTTCTGTTTGCACTGATGCTGAAATCCGACAAACTACCTGGGATGCTGCGGAAGAGCAACCACAGCCCCTACGTGAGGAGAGTGGCGTGGATCAAGGAGATCCAGAAGCTGCTCCGTGAACGCAGAATGGAGCAGGCGACAGACGTGCTCAAACTACTGAGGAAGGTGAGGTGGGAGCTGCAGGCAGGGGAGCATAAAGTCGGAGAAGTGTGTGTGTGTGTGTGTGTGTGTGTGTGTGTGTGTGTGTGTGTGTGTGTGTGTGTGTGTGTGTGTGTGTGTGTGTGTGTGTGTGTGTGTGTGTGTGTGTGTGTGTGTGTGCAGAGGCGGTTTTACCATTAGGCATAGGTAGGCGGCCGCCCGGGGCCCCCTTGTGTTGGGGGGCCTCCTAGCCCTAACCGCCGGCACCCCTCTGTTAATGCCACAATATTCTTATTACCAACCTGTCGCTGCAGACGGTGTCGGTACAGTATCTGCTCGGGTGCAAGATCGGCTCGGGGTCCTTCGACTCCCGATGACGTCAAAGTACGGCAAACCGACTCGGACAAAATGCACTACACATCTATACTGTTGGAAAGAATTTAGCACTTTCGTTATTAAAATAATGTTTCTTAAGACATAAGTTTGTGTTTATAATGGTATTTGTAAAATAAAACACTATTTCTTATATATCTTATTCATAATGTTGAACTCCTCTTTGAGCACATCCCTTGGCTTGAAGAATCATAGGTATTAGCAACACCTGTGAAATTGTATTTGCAGGAAAGAAGTGTGTCCCGTTTATTTAAGTATTTTGTGTTTAGAGTTGTTGACGTCTTGTCATAGACTGTAGCTGCTAGCCAAAACTCTGGAGTTAAAAGTTTTCTGGCTTTACTAAAAAACCTGTCTGTACTTATTTGATTGATGGTATTTTTACTTTCTATTGGACTCCAAATGTAATCATTTGGCACGTTTGTAATTCATAATTTGCAATAATGTAATCAGCGATATTAGCATTAGCATTCCTATGGGTTTTTCCATGTATATTAGCATTGCGCTCACCACTCGCTGCCAAATTGCAGCCTTTGAGATTAGAAAATCTCCTGGCTTTACTAAAATACCTGTCTGTACTTATTTGATTGATGGTATTTTTACTTTCTTTAAGACTCCAAATGTAATCATTTGGCACGTTTCTAATTCATAATTTGTAATAATGTAATCGGCGATATTAGCATTAGCATTCCTATGGGTTTTTCCATGTATATTAGCATTACGCTAACCACTCGCTGCCAAATTGAAGCCTTTGAGATTAGAAAATCTCCTTTTGTCACATCGCAATTTAATTGCACATGCAGTTAATCGTTCAGCCCTAATATACATGCAGCGCTATGCTAAAAGTGTATTTTCAAAGAGGTAATGATGGATTTCTTTGTAAAAGTTGTCCATCTTTCCAATAGAAAGATTTGCCTGGACCAACGTAACGTGATAACAACGTAACGTGATTACGTATTTCCGTAAGGTTCATGTTCAGCCAATCAACTGCTTAGACGTCATCGGCAGTCGACGGACCCCGAGCCGATCTTGCACCCGAGCAGATCCTGTACCGACAACGGCATTGGACATGCTTCTCGTTACCATAATGCCTGAACCGTTCAAGATATTAAAATTCCAAAAGTGCTGAAAAGATTAAAAATGGGGCTTTTCGTGCATATACAATACATTACGGTAGCCACCGGGATTCCCTGTCTTGAGCGCAACGAATCACAATTCAGAGACGTGCTGAGTTTGTCATCCAGAATGCTCCGTTTTATAACTTTTGAATGGCTGATCAGATTCAAAAAATCCCAACGGTTCCTAAAAGTACATAAAAAACAGCTTTCCAACGATCTATAGCATGAAGCAATCAGAGTTAGGGAAAATATTGCTACGAGGGGAAATCTTGCTGTACAGCCTGATTGAAACGGAGAGCAGCGCCGCGGTGAAAGCGGATAACGGAACGGGGAAGCTAATTAGCATAAAAAGCCTGCATGAAATTATGGAAATGCCTCAAAGAAAATCAACTCAATCTATTAGGTGCCCCAAAAGTATGGCGTTTAAAGCGTGCCACAACCCGTGCACGCGCATTGGGTCCACAGCGCGCGTGTGAACGGGACTCGCGAGCGAAAATACACATGGCAGCGCGCGCGTGAACGGGACTCGCGAGCGAAAATATACATGGCGAGAGGTCATTTGTGCACTGAGAGGGAGCAAACTGTGTCTGTGAGCGCACAAGGATGTGCACAAGTGACAAACCTGCGTGCGCGCGTTGCCAACGAGCACACGGCAGAGGAAAACGTGCGCGCGCGGCAGCCTCTCTGCGCGCTCGGCAGCCTCTGCGCGCTCGGTTTCTAATTCCACTCGCTCGGCTGTGAGGAGTTTTGGCACTCTGGAGGCGTGGCCTGTGGCAGATCTTCCCTGTCCTCTGAGTGGTTAGTTTACCCCGCAGTTTACTCTATAGCTATCTATATAAAAAAATCTGAGATTCAGCAGTTGCTGTCATAGCTCAGCTGGGAGAGCGGGTGACTCTCACTCTGGAGGATCCAGGTTCGAGTCCGGCCAAGGAACATAGAGTTGATGTCATAATATTCTTTCCTAATTCCTGTGATATTATTTTACAGTTGTGACCGTTCAACTGTCATTAAACGTCCGAATGTTTGCTGGGCAGTGTTTTAAAAAGTGCACATAAGCTAGATGGTTTTAACCAGGTAAAAATAGACTTGTGGGTGTAGGTATGTTCAAGTTTAAAAAGTTCTTGCCTCATTAATGTATTGCTTATTTTTTTCAGCATTTAATTGACAAATTATCCTTTCAAATAATTAATTGATGAGTTACGTAATTGTCCATTTAGAATTGTTGAATTGACTGAGTCAAGTTTGGTGCACTTTATATATTTCAAAACATGTTTTTTTTAATGATGCATATAAATAATTTTAATGTTAATTTATTGAAATATTTCTATTTTTTCATTACCTCACCCTTGTTTTGACAAAAACAAGACCTTGCTGGATAATATCACGGAGAAACTATTTGTTCACAGTACATGGCTCAGTGAGGATCTGTGTACCAAAGGAGGAGATACTCAGAAATCTGTCTGCAGATTGTTACAACCCAGACTGGAAGTGGTGGGCTGTAATAAGAAAGGAGACCAAACAGAGGAGTGGGGGGTTCAACAACTGATTTATTTAACCAAAGTAAGGATTTACTAAACTGGACCCAATGCGCGTGCACGGGTTGTGGCACGGGTCTGACGCGATACAAAAGACTTATATCTGAAGTCAGTGACCACAAAGGACAGATCTCCAGTGAACCAGGGTATGAATGTTTGTTGAGTATTTATTTTTTTATTTGAACAACCCTCAACTATTTGCTAATTGTAAGATTCAGCTTCATTCCAGCATTATTTATCTTTTTACAATAAATAATTACATTTGCTAACACAAAAATTTTTGGTATAGCAGTGCACGGTGTGCCAGAGAAGCACCCCATGGCGGTATGAGGTGTGCAGGACTCTGCCTGCAGCTGGAGAGAAACTGCTTAAAGGTCTACCACATCAAATAAAAACGTCTGAAAGTTTACAAAAATAAATGGTCTTAAAACTGCTAAAAATGATACCAAAGTTCACACTTTTTAAAGAATAGATGCATTACAGTTCAAAGTTTAAATTGTTCATTCCAAATTGTTTGCCCCAAGTCATTTTGAAGTTCCTGTTCAGTAATAACTGTAAAAAATTCAAATCTGTTTTTTTTTTTTTGGTTTTTTCACTTTTAAGCTGATTTTTAAAGGCTTTAATAGAAATACATTCTAAATACAAACCATACACTGAAAGCTGAGGTTGTTCTGAAAAAAGAAGAGTTACACACACTTTGTACTTTTTATTACAATTTTACAACCACAAGATTAAAAAAATACCAGGCAGCCCTGTTATAATTATGGTCATAAGAGGGTTATTAAGATGGCGATGCACAAACAGGAAGTGATTAGTAGTCATTCCACTCCAATCCAGTTGGTGGCGGTAATGCACCAAATGGTTTGTTGCCAAGTGCCATAAGACCACAAATAAGAAGAAGAAGAAGAGAGGCAGGAGCATTTGTAACAAACTCAAAGCGATAGTCAAAACTAAGCATGAAATGGAGTTATCCTAGTGGCTCCAATAACAGAAAAAAGCTGCTTGCTTCATAAAAGCTTTTATTTTCACTTCTGAAAGTGACGTCGTTTTTCTATGTATTCATCAAAAGGAAGCAGAAAGGAAAGACAATGGAAAATGTTCAAAGGGAGGAAAACAAACCAAAATAGAAAATAGAAAAAAATAACGAAGGCAAAAGCACAGGAACACTGACAGGAAAAAAAAAGCAGAGCAAATATTGAAAGCGCTCAAAGGGAGGGAAATACAGGAAAAAAGAGGAGGACTAATAAAAAGGGAAAATAACTCATGTCAGAAGAGGGGAGAGTTTCGCAAATCCAGTTAAAGGTAAGATTGTTGAAAATTTTGTGTAAGGGGCCCCATGTCTGTGTTCGCCTTGGGCCCCCATATTTCTAAATCCGCCTCTGTCTGTCTGTCTGTCTGTCTGTGTGTGTGTGTGTGTGTGTGTGTGTGTGTGTGTGTGTGTGTGTGTGTGTGTGTGTGTGTGTGTGTGCGCGCGCTTAATTCTGCATAAGCCCCTAGAGCAACAGATGAGCACTAATGTATTTTGTTATGTGTAGGCTCTCCTCCTTGTCCTCTGACCTCTGACCCTAATCATTGCATTACATTATGCTTGACCATAATCCATCTCATCTCCCTCTCCTATAAGTTACTGTACATGTGTGACCTGGCCTCGTGTGTCTTCCTCTGCTTGTTTGTATGAAAAGTAGGCCAGTCTCAGTGCAGTGTACTTGTGACACACTGATTTGTGCATCATGTGACTCACTGGTTCACTCACCCTGAGTAAACGTGCTCTCTGTTGACATGAGATTTGAAAGGATGGTCTCTAAATGGGACTCCAGTGTGTGAGTCATTGCTTTACCCTTAATTTCTCTGACTCTAGGTGAGATGTGTATTTCCACATACGCCACACATGAACCGAGCCCCATTCTCTGCTTTTGTTTGTCCTCTGCAGCCAGAACTTGTCCTCTGGCTGCTCTAATGCTCGCATTACTGTGACATGCCCTCTTTATCCCTCTCAACGTTTAATGTTTATCTCCACTGCAGCAACAATTTAGACCCCGCAGTTCTGCTTTCTCTAAATGTGATGTTGCTCCAAAAGGTTAATCAAGGAAGCAAATGTGTGAAAAGCTCAAGCACTGCCGGCACTGCTGTTTTCATCTGTTTCAGACAATTTCACACAAGTCATATTCCTTTTTCCTAATCCACCAAGTGCATCATATCTAAAATGTTAGCAGCTCAAATAAAAACATGCACTGCTGTATTTATTAATCTATCTGGGGTTTTATTTGATTTTTTTTAGATTTTGACACAGCTGCAGCTTACTACTATAGTTGTGACCTAGTAAACTGTGGTATTAAAATCTGTAGAAAAAAAGAATCCAAGCTGAAACAGCATCCTTTGGGAGCTCATTTGTTTGCTTGCCCACCAGCCTCTCCTCTGTCCTCTGGATATCACCCTGTCCAATATTAATTAGTCAGAAGTCTGGAAACAGAAGCAGCCTTCTTAATCCAGACAATAAGCTGCATGACAGCCACACCACGAGGAACGTATAGACTAACCCCCTGTACACAAAGCTTATTAGATGAGCTTTATTTTTATCCTGTCTTGCATCACAACAACTTTAAGACATTATGCTGGGAGACTTTGAAAGGCATTTGCAGAGAGCCCTTCTCCAGATTTAGATCAGAGATTTTCTGCAGATGTGAGGAAAGGGATGTGTTCCTTCATGTCACGATTGCAAGCGACAATTGATCATGTCTGAACGCAGACAGACGAGAGATATTTTTACAACTTACTGCTCAGAAGCTGCTTTGCCTCCTCTTTGGGTTCAGTCTGTGTTTACTGTTGCCCTTGTTAAAATGGGAGCTGCCAGCCTCCCACTCAAACTGTCCATTATAATCGTTGCTGAATGCGAGAGAAAATTAATGTGATACTTTTGTGCATGTGCTTGTCCAGGTGAGGGTTCACACTGTACAGTGAGTCTCAGTGGCTTTCCTTTCTCATTAAATGTGCACAAGCTGCACAAGCGCCTGTCATTTGCCTCGTTAGGACCTTGAGGTCGGACATGTCGATGAGGGCAAATTGTACAGCTCGATTCACACAGCTGCACCACTGACTGCTGTTTGCCCCATCCCTCTAAAGACTGTCTGACATATTTTGTTGTTTCTGTCAGCTGTTTCTTTGCAAATAAATAGAATTTATCTGAAACATTTAGCAGTGATATTCTAGCAGAGAACCCCTGATCATGTACCTTAGAGATGTGCACACAATCTCAATCCCATTCTCAATCGCTGGGTTGGTGCCCTCGGACTCCATGAGGCTCTGCGATGCTGCTGCTTTGGGCCCTGGCTAGATGGGCTGGGGTCTCCATGCCCTGGGTGGCATTTTGGCAACAGAGATACCTATTGGGACCAGTGGGGGAGCTGGCTCCCTGAAGGACTTAGTCCAACCAGCCATTCCTCCCCATCCCCACACATTTTTCTCCTCCTGCTCCCTCACATCATCACACAAACATGCACATAGGACCTTGAGGGCTGGACAAGTCAGGGGGTGCAGGTATGGACCCCATTTCCGCATTCCTGTGGTAACCTGCCCCCCAATTTTATTCGCACCTTAAACACTTCCACCAATGACATTCCACGCAAACACACACTTAGGGCCTTGGGAATAAGCACATTCAACGGCATTTGGCAGGGGGATATTTCAGCCTCATCCCGAGTGCCGGTGCCCACTTCCAATTTTAAACTGCACTTAGACACTGAGGGCTGTGGGTGCAAGTGGGGTGGGGTGGTGGCATCAGCTGGCGTAGGCCAGACGATGCCCGCACTGCCCGCTCACCACAGCCATGGAATACACCTCATCAACACGCACTAACACTGTATTGGAGCAGGCGGAGGGAGACTAGGAATCTTAGCACACCTCTGTTGTCGCTTGGCTTCCCGGGGCTGGAGGCTAGGAGGGAGATCTGGCCATCTGGTTGGGGTCTGGGGTGGTGGGTTGCTTTGCTCAGCGTTGGGCGGGGGAGCCTGTTCATCAGCACCCCAGCAGAAAGGGTCGAAGTCTGGGAACCAGTAATGGTTGTACCCCATTTGCAGCAGTACCGGGACCAGAGTGAATAGGGTGTGTATGGGGAGCATGAGTGGGTGTCCGGCGTGCATTTTTGTAAGTCTTTGGTTGTATGTGTATGTGTGAGCATGAGGGAGGAAGTGTGTGACTGTGTTTGTGTATGACTGTATATGTCAGGTGGGGCCTTTGACTCCTCTCTTCTCCTGGGACTTCTTTTGATGATATAGATCTTCATCTCCCCTCCCCCTGCCACACCTGGTGTGGAGTGCGGTGCCTTGGTCTGCCTGGGTCGTGGCTCCTGGGTCAGGGGGTTTAAGATTTATGGGGTCTGCCTGATCAATCCCGGTGGCTGCCTGGTGGGATCTGGGTCCCTGGGCTCTGCTGGGTCCCCGGTGGGGGTGGTCGCCCCTGGGTCCTGGGTTGCTGGGTCCCGGGCTCGGCCGGCTGGGGGATGGGAGGCTGCGGGCGGGCCTGTGGGCTTGCCGCTGATATCTCCCTGGACTCTGCGGGCCGCTGGTTGTGGCCCCCCGAGGCTATCCTCTGCAACTCTCGAGGGGGGCAGGGGCTTTTCTGGTCGCAGTCTCCTTGGGGTCCCTGTGCTCTGGGGCAGCTCCTTGATCTCTGGGACTTGGAGCTCCCTCTGTACCCTGCACATCTTTGGGGGGCAGATCTGTGGCCCCTCACACTCTCTACTGAACGCTCCTATAGAGAAACCTTACATAAACAAGCATGTGAACACACACAGGTGCTCACATGGTGCTCTCATAAGTATGGACTTGGGCACGTTCAACACATGTCTTAAGGCTGTGGTTGGCACTAAATGCACTGAGATTTATTATCGTGTGATTGTTCAGTAAAACAATGTTGATTATATGTTTCCTCATCAAGTTGACGCTGTGATAGCTTGCTCCCGTTGTATTGTTGTGTGTCCCTTTTTGTTGTTTGTTGTTCTCTTTCTGCAGGTCTAGAAGCAGACTCTTGTTCATCATTGATTGTTTATTTTTGTGGACCCCCCCCCCCCCACACACACACACACCTTTTGTCTCTTCCTTTCTCTTTCACCTCTGTCTCCGTGTCTGGTCGGAATTAAAAAGCATTCAAAAACAATAACAATAAAGTTTTAAGTATCAGGCGTGACATTAAAAGCAGACGCTTTGATGCTCCACCTGAGAGTAAATCTGTAAGGCTTGTTACCAGCATTCAGACATCAATTCTGTTTGCTTCACAGCCAGACAGGACACAGAAAAAAAATCAATTAAAAAAATAAGAGATGTACACACAAGAATAGATTCAGTGAAGTGTTGAAAACTGTTAACTCTGAGACATGAAGGTGGGATTATATATGCCAAATATTCCTAGTAACTCCCCTCTCACCATCCACGGTAGATGAAAGACTCTTGTCTTTTAGTAAATATTTAAAACAGAACTCTTCTTTTATGCCTCCATTTGGAGTCACCATGCCCTTCTCACGGAAAGCACCTATTTCTCCTCCTGATAGATTTTTCTGTCCAACACAAAGCCAAACTGTCTTTTGTAAAATTTCTTATGATATCTTTCTACTGTCAGAGCATTTTTCTATATTTCTGATTTCTTCTTTTTTATCTATATTTGGCAGGAC